>NW_026459457.1:0-65219 GCF_021730395.1 Mercenaria mercenaria | reverse complement strand
AGTCGGTACAGGAAATGATCTAAAACGGCCTGGCAAATGTTTTTTTTTTGTGTGATTTATTTCATTAATTCCTCATATTTCAATTAAACCGTTCAAACAGAAAATAAATGATGAACAAAAGTTTCTTTTTTTCGAAATTACATAAATAACGCACTAGATATAAGGCAGCGCATAAAACGCACTGATCGAAAAGAGTTGAAAATCGGAAAAGACCTGCAATATATTTGTTATTCGGTATTATATAAATATTTCTTCACATTTCATTTATCAGTAAAAACACTGTCGTGAGCGAGATCCGGCGCAGCCTTTTTGGAAGTCCGCATAGACCAACTGAGATGGCGGATCGTAAAAACACGCTGACGTAAGTGGTTTCTTTTAAACGAGATAAATGAGTGCGCCAAATATATCTTACAATTACGGGTGACTAATAGATACATACTGGGAATAGATCAAAGTTGCTCCGGTACCCGTAATTTCCCAGTGACATGTTATTTAAATACAAAAATAAGGCCAAATTACCAACGATTTCATTTTGAAGCGACGATCAGATTGTTTTGACTTTCCTCCCGGTCCATTTTACAGCTTATGAGCCATTTACCGGTAAACAGAATGGCTGCTTATTCAATCTCTATTGTCCCGAAAACCGAATTTAATTCTGTTGAGATTTAAGGAAGAAAATGCCGTAAATGTGAAATGTAAAAAAAGGACCTTTTTACCGGCACAGACGTCGATTTTAAGCTTGCAAAGTAAGACAGAAATATTGAAATGTCACCGGTTCAGTTGTCGAAATTGAGAGCGGCTCAGTTGCAAAACGTGTCACCGGCTAAATTTATATGCTGTTGATGTTAAACTCGGTTATGTTATATGTGAAAAACATAAGCGTAACTAAAGTCTTAAAAATTACAAATAAGTTCAATCTTGTTTCATTGCAGGTTATTCTGGAAAGAAACATAATAAACTTTAATAAGCCTACGTCGGAATTGACTTTTTATGTTACTACAGTGTATTTAGAAGGTGCGTACTGAAAGATGTACACCATATTGTTGAAAAAACATCGGCACAATGTCTTAAGATAAAACGCTGTTCCATTGACCAGAAGACTGGAAAGTTAGGGTACCAAACAAAAGATTTTCAAATTGTATCATCAGTTTTGTTTTGGATAATTGAAGAATATTGGGAACTTTTCAATGATACAGAAGAACTACCTGACATACACAATTTATCTTTATTTTATTTTTTTACAGGAAATACAAGATTCATTCGATAAATGTACAAATAGTTCTATACCCAATGCAAAATATAACGATTCATTTGAACACATGGCAGGGGAACCGATCGAAAGAGATGACCCGTTTATAAGTGAAATCATCAATTTGGTGCCATCTGTAATAGATGTATTGAAACATGCTGGCTTGCTTGAGACATGGTTAAAACTCAATCGTATGATAAGTGAAGGCACTTTTCCATTCGGAAATATATCCTTTCTACTCTTTATGGACGTTTGCAAGTTTCTGGGTTGTACAAGCACATCCCCAATGAAGTACAGCGAACCGGTTAAGACATTCTGGCGTGTCGGATACAGGTTATTCCATGAAAAGTGGTTAAATTCATGGGAGTGCCGAAGCATGGAGGGTTGTTTCTTTCTTGCGAATGTGAAAGTGATGTCTTAGAACCATATCAAGATAAATCAAATTTACTCGTTAGTAAAGTATTCTGTGTACTTTTTGTAAATTTTTTAAACTGAGTCAAGGTCGTAATATGATTAAAATGATATAATGGCATTCTATTTTTTATTTATTACCTATTGTTTTAAACGTGATGTCAAAGATAGTAGTATATATGTAGACTCTAAAACGCTAGAAGTTCTGTATATATTTTCGGACGTCATAAGATGACGTCACAATGCGCATGTATAGAATGTCCGTACAACCTCTTGATTGCAAGCTAGATAAACAAGAAATAAAATATTCTGCGATCAAACGTTATTGCGTCAGTCTTTCAATAGGACCCGCCCGTATGTCTGTATACGTTTTCTCGTAGACGAACAGAGCCCACGCGGTCGTATACGTACGATGTATATGTTTGTCATTGCCGGTGACATGTTTGGCAACTGAGCCGCTGACATTTTGGGCAACTGAGGCGGTGACATTTCAATATTTCTATCTTACTTTGCAAGCTTAGAATCGACGTCTATGCCGGTAAAAATGTCGTTTTCTACATTTCACATTTACGGCATTGTTTTCCTTAATACTCAGTAGAATTTAATTCGGTGTTTTCAAGACAATAAAGATTGAAACTACCTACCTTTTGTACAATCCAGAAACCTGCAAACGTCCATAAAGAGTAGAAAGCTATATTTCCGAATGGAAAAATGCCTTCACGTATCATACGATTGAGTTTTAACCATGTCTCAAGAAAGCCAGCGTGTTTCAATGCATCTATTACAGATGGCGCCAAATTGATGATTTCGCTTATAAACGGGTCATCTCTTTCGATCGGTTCCCCTGCATTGTGTTCAAATGAATCGTTATATTTTGCATTGGGTGTAAGAAGTTTTTACGGTCCGCCATATTGGGTAGTATGTGCCGACTACCAAAAAGGCTACGCGGATCTCGATCACGACAGTGACAAAAAAGAAAAACAAATCTGCTTTTAAATATATTTAGGACAAAGAGGGCAGATAATGATTTATTATTGCAAATTATTTGATTTTTCTTATATGAGTCATATATAAATATATATAAATACAAAAAGAAAACAAATGCAATTTTAACAAGTCAGTCTAATATATGCCGTGTAAGAACCACGTGCATCCGATTAGTCATGATTGGGTTTGATTAGATTATCACATCTGTTGATTATAGCCATTGATTTGTATATCTGTGGTATGCGACAACTTTTGTCGCACAGTTTTTTTATACCCTTTGACTTCTAAACAGCTGACCGCCTTTATTTACTTTGTTTTCTTTAAAGACTATTGGTATGAAGTCCCCCAGATTCTTAGCATACATGTTTTTTAATCATAAAAAAAAAGAAAAAGAAGAAGGATTATGTGTGCTCCGTTTGCAGAGGACTGTGTGAGACAAACTACATATTCTGTAGGGTAAGCGCATTTAAATATGATTGTGCAATATATATAACTTGTAATTTCTGACATTATTATCCATATCATTTGAAAGAAAATAATAGCAGGTACATTTGGTATAACATTTTATTTTTTTACACAAACAGTTGAAAATGAATATACTACAGTATTCCTATATATTTTGAACGTATGTTGTACCAATGCTAAGTTTTATTTCATTCCTCCTCTTTTGTTTTGTTTTGTGTTTGTTGGGTTTAACGTCGCATCGACACAATTTCAGGTCATATGGCGCCTTTCCAGCTTTGATGGTGTAGGAAGATGCCCCTCCGTGCATTATCTCATCACGAGCAGACACCTGGGTAGAACCACCGACCTTCCGTAAGCCAGCTGGATGGCTTCCTCACATGAAGAATTCAACGTCCCGAGTGAGGCTCGAACCCACATCGGTGAGGGACAAAGAATTTGAAGTCAGCGACCTTAACCACTCGGCCACGGAGACCCCTTTCCTCTTCTTTCAGACGTTCATATCAACAAAATATGACAATCACCCACGTCTCTATTTCTTGAATTAATTCATCGGAAAAGAAAATCGCTTCGATATCTTCATTTTTTTAATTTTCATTCGCCATAAGTAACGCTTTCAATATGAATAGTTTCAATGTAGATTCATTATAACTGCGTGACCGTGACCGCAGGTAAAATGTCCGTATTTTGTCAACGTAAGTTACGAGTCGTGGTGTCAGCATTTAAAAACAACGTCAAAATGTGTGTTGGAAGTAACATGCCGTGTTTCGAGTTGTTATGATGTAAAGGGAACATGTCGGAACATCCCGATCCTAGTATCTGTTTACTATCTGAAGAACTGACTTCCGGTCAAGTAAACATGTCGGTAATTTTTTGAGCTGGTAGAAAATGTAATGTTTTGTTGGATAAGTTTCATATTCCTGGATAGGAATAATCATGTTAAAGCTATAAAACAATACAATGTTGGACTTTCAATGATTGGATACGAAAATTAATTG
This sequence comes from Mercenaria mercenaria, assembly GCF_021730395.1. Taxonomy (NCBI): domain Eukaryota; kingdom Metazoa; phylum Mollusca; class Bivalvia; order Venerida; family Veneridae; genus Mercenaria; species Mercenaria mercenaria. Next base: position 61,112 of record NW_026459457.1, on the reverse strand, counting down.
ATAGAAGGTAAAACTTGACATTTTATTGATATTTCATTGATGAACAAAGGAAATATCGTTTCGCGCCAGATCTCAAATGCCGAACAAAAGGATACGCCAGCGCAGTAAATCTTCTCCTTCACAAAACATTAGTATAAAAAAACACAGATCAGTATTAGAAAGTGATGTAGACAGTGACTGTAGTTTGTATTTTGATCCAGTTGAAGACTTAACTAGTGATAGTGAAGATAAAATCATCCCCCAACATCATACACCCGCTGCGTCCACAATGGGTCTATCTGATGAAGATCTTAAAAAGTTGGCAACTTTGATCAGCAAGGAAATAAAACAAGACTTAATCAATGAAATCAAGTCAGAAATAAAAACAATAGTGCACGCTGAAACGAATCATTTAAGGGAGGAAATATCAGTGCTGAAAAATGAGAATGTCCAGCTAAAAAACTCGCTAAAATCCACAATGTTAGAAGTTGATGAATTAAATCAGTACGGGAGACGCATGTGTCTTGATATTTTTGGGATCCCTGGAGACACAGGAAAGTGGGATGAGGATATTGAGACCAAGGTTCTCAATCACGCCAAAGCCAGAAAAATCGAGTTGTCCCCGAACGATATCGACTGATGTCATCTCCTTGGCCTTCCTAGAGGAAGTACAAACAGAAAAGTGATCATTAAATTCACAAATTCAAAAGCCAGACAACGCATATACTCTGCCAGGAAGGCGTTCGGTGATGGAATATTTATCCAAGACAATCTGACCAAATACCGAGAGAAACTCGCATACGAAGCCAGGCAATTGGTGCGGGCCAAGAAACTGAACAAAACTTGGATCGCAGGCTGCAAGGTCTATGAATCGAAAACTGAAAAAAAAACGAACTTGACGGCACCGAAATAGTTCGAAAAGTGTAGATAAAAGACATGGACGTAATAGACAGCTTAAACTCTGAGTAAAAACAGTAATGATTTACTGTTAGTGTGACAATCCTAGTGCTGTGACTAATATTTTCTCTGTGCGGTATGTTATACATGATGACCATAACATTCATGATTACATTTTTATTTACCGCAGACATAATGATACTTCTATTATTAACGAATTTCTTGTATTTATTCAATCAATTGTCAATCAATTACTACGGTGATCATCGGTAAATGATCAAGTTGACCGTCACACTCCACCATACGGACTTGAATTTATAGGGAGTTCTCTCCCTTGCAATGTATATGCATCGTCCGTAAAAGCATTTAATTGTTTTTCCTGTATATAGTTCATCCACGTGCTAGTTATCTTTTACACATTTTATCTATAAATGTGTAGAAAATATCCAACTGTCAAGTTATTGCCTAATATTAACACTGTATTATAGGGCTTACACTGTATTATAATGCTTACACTGTTTTATAATGCTTTTTCACTTTGAAATTATTTTCTTAGGAGCATATTCAAAAAACAAAACCCATTAACGATCTGTTTTTTTATTATCTACTTAGTGCAAAATAGTACGTTACGGTAATTATAATCAACCGCTCACTTATAATTACGGAGTTTCATCAATAAAGGGAAGATAGCGAGCCTTCTTATTACCACTGGAAGATATACGAGTTCTTTCCCTTGTTATGTATACATATGACAACCCGCGCTCTGTATATAGTCAAATTATATTTTAATAGCTCCTTAATATAGTGACTCACAGGCGCCCGTTTATCTATACAATCAAGTTCTGATGTATTTAAATCAGTACTAGAATTTTTACACATTCTAGCTATATAAATTATGTATGGATTTTAATTACACAACTGTTTAAGTAAACACCTAACACTGATGCTTATAACATACTTAGAAGTTGTTTTCCATGGGCATTTTTCCAGACTTAAACCTGTTAATGTTTTCCTGAGTGGAGTCTCAAAAATTCTAGTCTTATTTGTTTTAGTAATGAAATTACAAAACTTATGAAAATAGTTCACTAAGCAACTGCTTAAAATTATACTACAAATAAATTCAAGTGAAATTAAGTTTTTCACTGTAGATATTTAATATGTTGCACTTATTATTTACTATAAACAAGTATATAGTCTGAAGTGTGATTACCAGATATGATGCATTTATTATATTCATTTTCTTAAAATAAGTACATAGTTTAAAGTGTGTTTACCATAATTACGTTTTCCATGTTTGTAATCTGTTGCAAATTTCAAGATTTAAGATTTGCATCTTACGGGTAGTCAGTCTACTGCATTGTGTTTTTTTCTTTTGTGTGTTGTTGTTTTTCCTTTTTCGTTTTCTTTCTCACTGTACTACAATTGCAAAATTTAAAATGTTTTTGCCATAACTTAAGTCTATCATTTCTATTATGAAGTAGCATATTTTTAAATATAGTTAGTTGCTAAAATTCCTATTCAGTCTATTCAGGAACTGATCTTTCAAATTTTCATTTTTTCTTCGAAAATGTTCATACTTAGCATTTCTTTATGCTTTGTTTTCTTACTGTTTAGTTTGTTCATTGTTTGTCTCCAACTGCCAAATAGTTCCCTTTTCTGCCGGTTCCTTGGGGTATTACCCATCCCATTTAATACAAAAGCCCGTTGTTCATTCTCCATAATTACTGACTTAAAACTTTTACCTAATAGGTAATGACATAGCTTCATGGAGAGTGACAATAGGGCTTTATTACAATGGTAGACAGTGAGTTTCTAAATCTTATTGTTTTGTTTCATATCCAATCCTTATTGTGACCAGTTATTTCATGTGGATGAAAAATAAGCTTGTTAAATATGTAAATAACTTTACTTCAGAGATTGTCCATCAAATTCAGTGTGATTTGATATTAGCTATTGTTCTGTATAGCTCCATAAATCTTTATGAAAATTTTTATCAAAACAGCAAATTTATGAATGTTCAATCACCTGTACACAATTCACATATTGACTTATTGCCTAGTTGTTTTTGTTACATGGTTTTACTCAGATTAATACTGTTGTCAAGTGATACTGAGCTTAATCCAGGCCCTGTAAACGGTACGGATCATTGCCTTTCAATATTACATCAAAATATCCGCAGTATAAGAAACAAAATTAACTACATCAAAGAAAATTTTATGGATTATGACATTCTATGTTTCACTGAAACACACTTAACTACTAAAGTAAATAATAGTATATTGTCTCTGGATGGTTTTGATTATTTATTCAGGAAGGATAACACCGCACATTCAGGTGGATTTCTTGTTTATGCTTCATCTCATTTAAGACCCCAAAGATTATTAGACTTTGAGAATTTCCTCCCAGAATCAGTATGGATTGAAATTAAAAATAAAAGTAGATCTTTTTTTATATGTACAGTTTATAGACCACCACACTATACTGTAGACTTCTGGGACAAACTAAATATTTGTATTTGGCTTCAGAGAAAATAAATAACGTAATATTAGTCGGAGATATAAATGAGGACCAACTTAATTCACTTAATAGAAAATTTAAAGATACTCTTAATCTGAATAATATGAGAAATATTATAGAAGAACCAACTAGTGTAATTGACTATTCAAGTACATTAATTGATCCAATTGCCATTTCAAACAACATTATCACATATGAATCTGGTATTTTTGAAACAGACCGACTTATAAGTGATCACTATGCCACATATGCTCATATAAAAATTAATTTTAAATTTAGTGTTCCTTTTAAGCGGCGTGTTTGGAACTATAAAAATGGAGATTTTGATAAATTTAACCATACTATAAGATTAACAGACTGGTCATTTCTTTTAAATGGTTCAATTGATGAAGCTTTCTCATCTTTTGTCAGTAAATTTCTTGACATGGCTATATCATGTATTCCAACCTACTTTGTAATAGTACGTCCCTGTGATAAGCCATGGTACAACTCCGAAATACGCAGAACCTCAAGAAAACGCGACAGACTTAAACAAAAGGCTGTGCAATCAAATAATATTTCAGATTGGAATAACTTCAAACGAGTTAGAAATAAAGTAAATAATATGAAAAAGCATGCCCAATAAATATTTTTTAATAAATGAAGATACCTCTTATTCTGTTTCTGATGACGAAATAGCCAATACCTTAAACAATTATTTTGTTTCAATATCTACAATTGATGACTCTCAGTATGAACTTCCAGATTTTGTTTCAAAAACTGATGCCTCTATTAACAATAAAAATATTACAGAACAAGAAATTTCTGATGTTCTCTCCAACTTAGTAATTAAAAAGGCAAGTGGACCTGATATAATAAGCCATCGTATGCTGAAAGAAACTGCTAAAACATTATGTCAGCCTCTTTGCATTATTTTCAACAGGTCAATGCAAGAAACCTCATATCCAAGTAGTCTTAAACTAGCTAATGTAATGCCGTTGTTTAAAAAGGGTGACAAAAACATTCTATCCAACTACAGACCAATTTCATTAATCAGTTGTCTTGGTAAGACCATGGAAAGAGTAATCTTCAAACACTTATACAATTATTTTCCTTCAAATAACCTCATTTACAAATATCAGTCAGGTTTTCTTCCTGGTCATTCAACTGGATATCAACTAATTGATATATATCATCAAATTTGTAAAGCATTTGATGAGAAAAAAAATCACTTGTATTGTCTTTTGTGATATATCAAAAGCATTTGACAGGGTTTGGCATTCTGGTCTTTTACACAAATTAAGACAATACGGTGTTACAGGCAAACTTAACAAATGGATTGAAAATTATCTTAGTGACAGAATGCAAAGAGTATTTGTAGGATCTTCATTTTCCGAAACAAAATATATAAATGCCGGCTTTCCTCAAGGCTCTGTGCTTGGCCCTCTCTTATTTCTAATATATGTTAATGACATAGCTGATTCTTTAGTAAGTATTGGACGACTTTTTGCTGATGACAGCAGCCTTGCAGTATCATCTTTCGATACAAACACAATTGAAGAAACGCTTAATTCAGACCTTCAAAAAATTAATGAATGGTCAAAACAATGGTTGGTAAATTTTAATCCGCTAAAAACAGAGGTTGTTACGTTTTCCTTGGCTGATAGATCACTCCCAAAATTAGTCTTTAATAACACTAATCTGTCTCCTGTCAAGCACCATAAGCACCTAGGGGTAACTTAAGTAATGATGGCTCTTGGCATGAACATATATCTAACATAACGTCTTCAGCATCGAAAGTCCTAGGTTCAATGCAAATGTTAAAATTCAAATTAAAACGTGCTACACTTAATCAAATATATATTTCCTATCTAAGACCTATTTTAGAATACGCATCCGTGGTTTGGTTAAAAGATTCCTAAGAAAAAATGCAATATGAAGCTGCAAGGGTAGTAACTGGTCTTACACGTTCTGTTTCAAGCAATAGATTGTTAAATGAAATTGGCTGGGTGTCTCTTTCAGACAGACGTAAAAACTCATATTTGTATACAAAGGAAAACATGGTATATTACCAAAATATCTTTCTGACTTATTTCCGCCTATGGTTAATGAAACTAATCCTTATAACCTAAGAAACAATTCAAACTTTTCATCAATTCAAAGACGGACAGAAATTTACTCCAAATCAGTGATATCCTCTTCTATTAAACTATGGAATGAACTAGACCAAAATACTAGAGATTCACCTACACTTTCAAACTTCAAATCATCATTAAGGGACCATTTTAAATCACCGGATGTACCAAAATATTTTTTAAGTGGTGAAAAAATCTCTTCAGTTTACCATGCTCGAATCAGAAACTAATGCAGCAATTTAAATGTAGACTCGTTTAAAAATCACTTAAGACAAATCCCTACATGTGACTGCGGTAGTGGTGTTGAAGATGCTGAACATTTTTTTTCAAGTGTAAACAATTTACATTACAGAGGCGTAATTTATTCTTAGCAACTAGAATCTTTCATCCTTTGAGCTCAGATAAGCTACTGTTTGGAAACGAACAATTAACTGATACTGAAAACCAATTCATTTTTTAAAGAGACCCAAAAATTCATCAAACGCACCGAAAGATTCAAATTCCAAAGCTATTAAACTTAACAGTTATCAATCAAGTGGTAGCCAGACCAGGACTCGAACCTGAGACCTTCCTATAACTTTGCTGTGACAAAGTCTAGGCTGCTCTTCCATCTGAGCTACCTGGCTAACTTGCAGCTATCAGCTGATTAATTACAAACTCAATTTCTTAGCTATCCTTGTTAACAAATTACAGTAATTACATGTTAGCTGTTGTTTGTCTACAACAGACCCATGCCCATAATTATACTTTTTCATTTATCATAACAAAAAGAGTAAAAGAGTAAGGTACTTAAAATACACTGTCTACGTTTATCTTTCCACAGCACTAGATAATTTATAAAAATAAATGCAATGTCCGCTTAAAATAAATATATTGTTTTTGTACACAGATCTAAAAATAACCATGAATATGAAAGTTATCATTTTTGATATATATATTTAGCTTGACGGCACTTTTCTATGTCCTGAAAGTCTAAAATCAGATGACTTGAGCTTGTATATAAGTAAATTAACTGAAAATTTCCCGCTTACCTTCGAAATCTTTCGAAATAATCAATGTAATCCAAACAAGAAAACAAGGAAGTTACATGTACACGTGTTACCGTAAACCAGTATATGTCGTTAAAAGAGTACGAATGTACCTTAAAATTATCGTTATCGTCTCGAGTATTGAACTCTGTCACCAATAAACGTTTAACCAGGGTTCGGCAGTATTAAGGGTGCATTTGACAAACAGACAATCTAATCCTCCTTTTTTTCTTTTCCTACTCTCATTTTCAAAATTAATTTATCTTGTCTTTACGTAGTTATACATTTTCTACGCTGTAATAAATCTACCATACAATAATTGCAAGACAAGTATCGGAACAGATACGTGAAATTGTATATATATATATATATATATATATATATATATATATATATATATATATATATATATATATATATATATATATATATATATATATATATTGTTTTTATTAATGTCTGTAATAGTTGCAATAAAATATTATTAAACTAAACTATCTGTTTACTTCCGCTGCTTAACGGAACACGATATATGATCAACACTTTTTTAACTAATCGACAGGTATTTTTTAGAGGATACCAAAACCGAACTCCTTCTCTATACTACCTCCATGGGACTTGTCTCTGGTGACTAAATACGCCCCTCACAATGACCGCACACTTTTCCCATCTGAAATAAAGGCTGTGTATACTCTTTTCATGCAGTATGTTTTCTGTGAAAATCTTTTTAACAGAGTGATGTTTCGGTTAATATTTTAGTACTTTTAACTATAAGAAGTTTGATGTATATTCAGAGAGAAAAGACAATGACAAAGTGATGTCGTTTTATTACTATGTATATAGACAAGTGTTCAAAATGTTTAAGAGATTAGATTAATTGCAGATTTACGCGCTATTAAGGAGATGTCAAGATTGTTTATCTCCAATAAAGAGATAAAGTATCAAAGCTATCACTTCGGTCGTAGGGTCTAGCGTCCCAAATGGCACGCTTTCTGTGCGCATCTGCATTTCAGTAGTGATTAGTTGACATACCTGATCATGCTAATCATGTGACGTATGACCAACACACTCTATCCCGCAAAATTCTTGATCGGCAGACAAAAATTACCCATTAAACGCGCATTTGAGTTTGGTTTTAGTGTTCCACGTCTCTTTGTCATAGTAAACAAAGTAGCTCTCTAGTTAATGAATCTAAAAATGAAAACTAGTATTATTAACTGTATTAGAGAGTAGAAAAAAATCCTTCCTCTGAATTTTGAATAAGTGAACGAAATCCCCCCCGCCCTTTTAAAACATATTTCTATAGTCAGTAATCGCACCGTGAGGTTAAACGGCACTGACCTCCAGATCGTATGGTCGTATGGCAACACAAAAGAGAATATGTTTAGATATCAGCAAATTAATGCTATGACAACATTGAAACTTAATTGAACAGGACGGAACAGAACATACATTTGTATACTTAATCCGATTTGTACAGAGTACATCATCAGTATATTAACAAATTATGTTTCAGCTAATAGAGTAATCACGTGATACATTTTTTTTTTTGATATGTGATTTAGTTTTTTTTTTTTTTTTTTTTTTTTTTTTTAAAGTCATGTAAAGCATAATTAAGAAAATAACCAATAGAGGATACACAAGATAAATCTAAACGAATATATGTTTTTAACAGTAACATCAGTTACATACATTTTAACAAGTGTATTTTTATATATTTTGCGATTCGAATTGCAAACCGCAAACTGTTAATCAAAGTGCAGTTTATAATTCGAACTGAACACAGCAATATGTTTTGCAGTCCGCAATTTGAATTGCTTGCAAAAAATTGATTTTGCAATTATTCATATGAATTTTACATCAGTATAAACCAAAGATATCATCATTCAGTTGCAATTCAGATAATATTCAAAGTGTAATATTTCCATTTAAGATAATGTTTATATTTGTGTGCAACATATTTCGCAGAACAGAATAAGGGTCTTATTTCATCCAAGTAGTTAGCAATTCGAAATTCAGGACGACACAATTCAGTAAACTGCTTTGAACTGCAAACTGTATATATATATTGAACCCCGTTTTGGTTACTCAGAAGATAGTGTTTTAGGGTATTTCAAGCTTTACTACTGAACATTTTACCCCTTGCTTTTTGTTATTAGAATTGCAAACTGCAAAACATTTTTCATATTGCGATTTCAGTTGCAAACTTCTGTTTTTATTTTTTGATTTGATATATCAAACCAAGATTCAATTCCTCAGATAGATTGTATATTAATTAGGGCTTTTCATACTTTATATTTGAACATTTCAAGGCCCGCCTTTTATCAAACAAATTACCGGTTTGGTCAGTAGTCTAAAAGACTCATTTTAATTGTTTTGATTAATCTTTGAATTAATATTTCATGATGACATTGTGATGAGCATTGTATTGTTTCATGTTTTAGATTGATTATACCAAACATAATAATCATAATGATATATACTGGAATTGTGTTAGTGTTAGTTCATATACATGTTTTATTACATATTATTATACCAAATTAATTTAGCACCTTTTTCATGATAAACCCGTTTAAAGATGATTTGGATACAAACACAGCCAGTTAGGCTGCGACATTTATTGTCTACCAGAACAGATACCGGAAGGACAGAGCAAGACAACCCCCACCAGAACCCGCCCCAGAGAGAGAGAGAGACCGGATAAACGACATCCTGATCCCCAGGAATTATAATAATAAGTAACGCATTAGTGGCAAATAGTATGATATTTTCAGATATTTCAGTTTCCGAGCCAGGAGTCTAACCAGGGTTCTATCATTTGACCTCTGTTTACTTATAAAAATCCTGTTAGAGATCCGAAATCTATGATGAAAAACCTGAGGTCGCAGACCGAGAGCCAGTTTAGGAAATTCATGTTGACTGTCAATCTTATTACATTTTTTTTTAGTTCGACACATGTCAATAAAAAATCTTGCATGCATGGGAAACACTGATATTTCGGCGATGCTGAAAAATTACTCGTCATAAGAAATGAAAGTCTATCGGAACGGGCAAAGCAAAAAAACAACAAAAAAACAAAACAACAAAAAAAAAAAAAAAAAAAACAAACAAAAATACCCAGAAAAACAAGAATTGTCTTTTGAAAACATATCTGATAAATAATGTACAAATGCACAGGCTTGAATGACCGTGATAGGGCTTGACAGCAAACACGGATAGATTGAGATTGTCCCTGAGAGGTAATGAAATATGCAACACCCTTCACGTTCCCCTAGCACTGACTTAAGCGGTATTCTATTATAAAATAGAATATTGAACACATTGCATGATCACAAAGGACTAGAAGGAATATCAACACTGTACAGGGCTGTTTGTCATGCAAAAACGCTGACAAATCTTCCTAATTATCACTATTATACACGTCATACTATATGAAAGGGAGATCATTTTCAGGTGACCTTGAAGAGTGGCCTATGAGTCCATGGTTTATAATTTCGATCCCTTGCTTCTCAAACTAAAATGTTTTACCCCTTGCATGTTAAAGAACTAGTTCTTGCCTACCTGGCAGGGAAAGATAAGGTTGTACGGGTTATAGATTATCTTATCTTGTATTACTGTATCGTCACTATTAATGTCGATGTTTCTAACAACATGAAAAAAATGTAATATATTTTAGAATCAGAATAGAAATAAAGTTATCTGCAAGATCATAAGTGCGTTAGTTTGTGTAAGAACCTACTTAAAATAGACTATCTCACAGGCTAAAAATAAATTTGTTTGCATGCATAATGCATCAGTCTATACAAAAGTGAATGAACAAGCAGAGTGACCTTACGCCAGACTAATAAAAACGCGCAGTGAGTTAGAATACGTAAGTAGCCACGCCTATAAAACATCTGTTTTTACTTTCAAATATTTTTCTTTTAAAAGAAAACATGATTATAAAATGGTTGAAAAAAATAGATTTATTGAACCAGGTAAGTTTGAAAATCTTTAAAATAAATCCAAGGTAAAACTGATAAACAATGATGGAACTATTTGAATTGCGCATAAAATGATGTCAGCACCTGACTGATCTTTGTGACTTTCTGTTTATGATAATAATAATTAAGCTTACAAGTTCCCCAGCCTAACAAGCTGTCTTTTTGACAGCAGTCATGTGTCTAGTTAGTACACTGATAACGTGTAAAATAATTTCAGTGCATTAAATGCGGACTTTAACATGTTCAAATAATGTAAAATAGTACGAGATGTTACAAATCGCTTGAATATTATCTAGTGTACATATGTACGTTACGGGTTAAGGGCATATATCTTGATAAACATTTTGATTACATCGATAACCGAAATATTGTTATTTTTGTAACTTACACATTTTGTATACTGCTGGTATGCGTGGTAATCACGTTGAAGCACAGTGAATCTAAAATTCGGCCTCAAGGATGTAAATGTTAGTTTTTTAAGAAACGGTCGATTTTTGATAGACAAAACAAAATCTTTGAAATAACTTAACTTAGTAACATAAGTAATTATACCACAATTATGAAAAGAATGTATAAAATTTATACAAACATCTTTTCATACAAGACTTGCTTTGCCTTAATGTACAAGTTTTTTGATTTACTAAAATACCTTCTGCCTGATATATAGAGAATAATAGGTTAGTGCCGTAGATGAGAAAGTTTATCTGGCGAGGTGGAGGAGGTTATCGGGTGAGCAGAAGGCGAACCTGATATCGTCCGAAGCCGAGCCAGATAAACTTTCTCCATCTTAGGCACTAACCTATTATTCTATTTATCCTGTCATTACTTCATTTTTCGATATTTGGCAATTTATTTTACAAAAATAAGTGTGCGACAACCGTTTTGATGACGTCATATTCGTAGTGACGTCATTTATAATATGAATTAAGGCACCGCCTAGCATTGGGGATTTATCTTTTATATATCCGCTTAGAAAGAAATATTCAACGCTCAAGAAAGTGAAACTTTGCTCTAAACTGTAGTTTACATTTAGTGTCATCATACCTCTTACAGCGAATATCATACTTTGCAAAATTTACGGAAGCCATGCCGGTGACGTCATTCAGCGTTCTCGCACTAGCTTTTAGAATTTTGTTGTTTGTGTGCACTCCACGCAGAAACTTGACGGTCTTTACACTTCCTTACTGTTTTAAAAGTGTTTTTCAGTTGCATGTACAGTTTTCATTACGAAAAAGAAGTAAAATAATCATGTTAGCGCGGTTTACGAGTTTCTATGACTGATTCGGGGTGCTCGGATGTTCATAAAGACAACCAGTCAGCGGATTTTACATAAACCGGAACCGGAAAACATCGAAAAAATTGCCTCAGTATATGCAAACAGCACAGACGAATATGTATATACGGACGTTACCGTCTCGGGGATTTTCATCCCCGGCGCTTGGCGCCGGTGATAAATCCCCTATAATGACGTAATCACCGACACAGTCATGTGGTTACAATTAAAAATTGCAATAACTTCTTTGTTTTCGAATAAAAACTCATTATTTGACCAAACATTTTCTTAGTTCGGACATTTCCAACACAATGGTGATAGTTTCAATGCAAAATTTCTTAGACAACAATATCGATCATAAGGTCACATGATCAACTGACCGTATATCACTGGTCACGTGTCAACTGACGGTATATCAAGAAAGATATACGGCACCCTGATATCGGGTCGAAAATACTGCATGTCACAGGATAATATTAGTTACACTGCTTGTTGGTGACAGAATACGTGATATACGCTGTCGAGGAAATCCATATCAGGCCAGAGCGAAGCTCGAGCCTGATATGGAATTTCGAGACAGCGTATATCCCGTATCCTGTCACCAACAAGATGTGTAACGATTTTATCTTGCCGGCTACCTTTTACACTATAGCTGTAATTGACAACTTTTATATTAATAAAGCTACTCACAGTTTTAATGCAGACTGGAATCCTGCAATCTCCACTGGACATCACGCTTCGATTATAGTTGAATGAGTTGATTAACACCAGCCATACAATGTAAAATGAACTGTATTTTGACTGAATCACAAAACACCGAAGTTCATTTATACAGGTTATGAACAGGTTTTGAAAAACATATGTTCCATCCTTTCGAAAAATCATCAGATTACACGATGTCAGAAATGTCTTAAAACTTCGGCTTTCGTCCCGTTTCCTGTTAATTCCTTTATTTTGAAGGTAGATTAAATGATCCTACAACAAACTACTGTCTTACAAATGTGTTAATTCTTTTGCTTTACGATAATTTAACTAAACAACATTTCAACATGGCAATCCCGGCCGTCACATACAGAGTTACTGTTCTTCTATTGCCACTAACTTCGCGAACCTAATTTACATAGGAAAAAGAATATAACGGCAAAAAACCACTAAAGTTTTTTTTTTATCTCGGAAACGATATCTATAGCTGGAACTTATAACCTGACTTGATTCAATTACGCTAGCGATGCGGCAGCCATTTTGTTTTTAATCAAAATTCATATCTGAAATGTACTAGCAGTATATGGAATATATCCTGTCTCCACGTGACGTCTATTAACCAATAGAAATGCAAGAATCTTGTAGGAGGCAAGATAATAGTTTTTCTCTGCATGTTGATATAAAGATACAAAGCATATAGAGAATGTAAATATTCTGAAGTAAGACAAAATTAGAGTTATTTTCTAGCTTTTTTTAACTATCATGTACAGCATAATTTTCATAATTAAGAAAATTACCAATAGAGGATACGCAAGATAAATCTAAACAAATATATGTTTTTAACAGTATCATCAGTTACGTACATTTAACGAGAGTATTTTCGCGTAAAACTCCCACGTGTAATATTATTTGCGGTTTACAAATACCTTATAGAAAAATAATAAACGTAGAAGGGCTTCCCCTTTGAACTTTACAAAATTAATGACGTTTAATATATATATACATCTGTCTGTAATTAATTTCCGACAAACTATTGTTATGGAAGCACACGAGGAACAGTTGTTTTTACTTAATTTTACAATGAAATTTGAAAAGCGTTTGTAACGCTTTACTTCAGGAAATCCTCTTTAATTATATATATCTGTATTAAACGATCTGTATTTAACGGTCGTTAGATAATCCTCCGTTGTGTGTTGGTAATGACAGCGAGAAAGCTTTTATTGCCGCGGTGGCCCGGGTTCGATTCCCGAATCGGGCATCATTTTTCTTTGATATGGCTTTTTTGAGATAGTTTAGAAACGAAAACTCATATTCCACCAATGTTCATAATATGACCAAATTTCAATTTTAAGGAAAGATTATTTTTAACCAAATTTTGGAGGTGTCTTTAAAAATCGTTAATTACTCTAAAATTGAAAAATAGATATAGATATTATTTGCTAAATGATGTTTCTGGTATATATTTATGATATCAGGGATGTATTTTGACCGCTGCATCCTTCATCTAATATATTTAGAGTGTCACTTTTTTTAACTGACGCAACTCGTAGTTGGGATGAATTGAGATTCCCTGGACACCATTTTGAAATGAAATCAATATAATGTTAATATATGTTTAACAAAGATGACAATGGTATTTTGTCAGTCTTGGTCAGATTAGGGAGGGTGGGGTTAGTTCTGGAGAATTTGCCCCCCTTCCCCCCCCCCACCCCCCCGGCCCTCCCCCCCCCCCCCCCCCCCGCAAAATGTTTTTTGTTTTTTTAAGTAATATCTTTTCTTTAAATTCTTTGTAAAAAAGGAGCTGGAACATATTCTGAGTTTCGAAGTCGAACTCTGAAAAAAAAAACATTATTATTATTTAAACATTTGCGCAAAAACGATAAGATCAAGTCTGTGCTAATAAGAGGACATTCAATTCTGATCATACGTAGATCATAAACACCGCATAACGCAACGCAAAGGCGTTATTGCACTTTGAACTTCTTTTGGGTCGGATATTGGTCACGTGTCAACCAAATTTACATGGAGAGGTGATTACCGATAGGGGAGGAGGATTTGGCATTAGTTTACAGGGAGTAAAGGTGTGAATGTAGTGGGGGTGGGGGGCAGCGGCGACAGCATTTTCCCTTGAATTTTTAACGACTTCATCAAGTACGAAAGGTTTTATTTCTAGTATTGAAAAATACGTTTTACATTTCAGGAAAATAGTATGTAAATTCAAAGCTAGGTGACACATATTCTATGGAAGAGTTTTCTTGAATCTTTAGTAACATACTATTACTTATCTGATTATATTATCTGACAATGATTATTTATTTTAGGACATTCAAGCTAAAGGCAAAGAAAACTATCTTTTAGTATGTGTAAAGCGGATTATTTAAATAAAATCTGCTTCCCCTTAACTGTTAGCCAAATAAGCAGGTACTCCAAAGTTAATGGTGGTGGTGGCACTTCCCCCTGATTGGATTGTCTCCCTTACATTAAATAAAGTCGTATATTAATAATTCACTTTCATATATTTTGCGTTGAGCGGGGTATTGCTTTGGGCAATACATTGAAATAAAACTATAGCTTCTGTTAATTCATATAGAAATATTATCTCTGTAAAAACATAAAACATTTCAGTGAAAAACATATAAAACATAATGTTAGCTTACGATGTTAAGAATTTCGAGTTTTCATGTAACAAAAATTAAAACATATAGATAAATTTATAACCTTTTGTTTTGAAAGTCCACCATATAGAGACAGCCAAATATTTCGAAAAAAAACCATGTAAAATAAGTTTCCTTCTTGATCAGAACGAGACTAAAATAAAAATACATGTATTCCTATCTTGTTTGCACGCTCTTGTCTATATAAGGCGTAAAAAATTGTTTGTTTCCGGTATCCCGACCTACCCTAAATTTTTGGCCCGACTGTTTTCATGGCCTTGGAGAATTTTTTTTTCAACTTTTTAACAAAAAGATGCAAAACTGTACTTTTAATGCTTGTAACATAGCCAGTGATGTTAGAAATCAACTAACTGATGCTCTAAAGGCATAACCCCCTTATTTGTAATCATTTTTTGACAAAAAAATAATTTCCGAAAAGTCCCCCTTAATAAAAAAAATTTCCAAAAAAAAAAAAAAAAAAATCCGACCTACCTACCCTAATTTTTTTCAGCATGTTACCGGAAACAAAGAATTTTTTTTTTAGGCCTAATATTATTTTTATGTAACTTCACATGCCTAGAAATTGGAAAATTGGAAGCAAGAAGATATTCAGTGAGAATGAATATTTTCACATCAAATTCAAGAAGAGAAATTGATATGTAATGTCATATCTGCTAAAGCATTCACTAATGTAAAGAAATACTTGAAATTAACCACTGAAAATAGTTTTCCTAATATAATCTATTGCTCAAAGTTTATTCAATCGGGAAACCAATATTGATTATAGGGTTACTTTCAAGGGCGACAGCCTTCTATGATATGCCAGTAAGATGGCGATGAATTAGGAATGCGTTTTGTAATATCTTTTTAAAATAAATATAAAATATTTTATGGAACAAACAATCAATAAATTGAATACATGTGCAAATTATGGAAGCCCTGGAGGGACAATTGATTTCCGTACTTTCCACTTATGACTTCTAACTTTCGCACTTCTCACTTCCAACTTTTTGACTTCCTACTTCTAAGTTCCGCACTTCTGACATCCACACCTCTGACTTCCAACTTCCTGACTTTCGACTTCTGATTTCCAACTTCCACACTTCTTACTTCCGACTCCTTACTTCCTTCTTCTAACTTCCGCACTTTTGACTTCTAACTTCCGCACTTATAACTTCCTGACTTTCGACTTCTGATTTTCAACTTCCACACTTCTTACCTCCGACTTTTTGACTTCTTACTTCCGCACTTCTGACTTCTATCTTCCGCACATCTGACTTATAACTTCCTGACTTCTGTTTTCCAACTTCCACACTTCTTACTTCCACACTTCTGACTTCTAACTTCCTGACTTCCCACTTCCTCACTTCTGACTGCCAACTTTCCCTATTTGGAAGTCGGAGGTAAGAAGTCAGGAAGTTGGAAGTCAGAAGTGCGGAAGTTAGAAGTCAAAAGTGCGAAAGTTAGAAGAAGGAAGTAAGAAGTCAGAAGTGTGGAAGCTGGAAATCAGAAGTCGAAAGTCAGGAAGTTGGAAGTGAGAAGTCAGAAGTGTGGAAGTCTAAAGTAGGAAGTAGGAAGTCCAGAAGTTGGAAGTGAGAAGTGCAAAAGTTAGAAGTCAGAAGTGGGAAGTACGGAAATAAATTGTCCCTCGAGGGCTTCCATAGCAAATAAAATAAGATATATAAGCTACATAATTTCTAACCATTGTTATTTAAATCCTATAACCTAACAACAACAGTGGTTATTCTTGTTTGATAGATAAAAACAGGAACAATCAGAAAGTCGGTCTCTTGTCTCGTAATCGTAATGTACATATAATTCCATTTTCATTTTTCGCCTGACTTAATAACCTCGTTCAGTGCTTCATTTGCGATTGAATCGAAGCGTCAGCGTCACTTTCCGGTCATACAATGTATATTCTCAATAGGACCATTTTTCACTACTCATATTGAATAGTATTACTTAGATTTGTGATTGCTGTGTACAGTGGAACTTGACATTTTGCTCACGATCATAAGCACGGTAGATTGAAAAATGTGTTGAGGATAAGTAACCAGTTATTTATTTGCCCAGTTTGGATGCATTCTTATCTTTATGCTGAAGGACCTGTGACTGTTTACTGCGTTCTCAAGCTACTACGTTTTCACGTATTTCGCTTCCGGTATACTCCGCGGAGTTTTACATTAGTTGCTGAATAGATTATTGTCATAAGAACGCGAAATATAGTGTTCACAAACGTTTTCCACTGACCGTTTCAAGGCGGTGCCCTACTGTGTGCTGGGTGTGCGTGCGTGCGTGTGTGGTGGGCGTGTGTTTTTGTGTTGATTGTGCGCGTCCACGTATTGAGTTTGCGTCTGGTGAGGCTGCGTTTTTACAAAGTGGCTTTCCCCTTCTGGATATTCATCGTTGTTTTCTTTTCACCTGGCGAGGTTAACCTTTATTAGTCCACTACTGGCTGAAAACCAGTTTTCGGGACTATACGAATGCGCTTTTCCGTCCGTCATTCCGTCCGTCTGCTATTTCATGTCCGGTTCATAACTCTGTTATCCACCAAGGGATTTTAACATTACTTGGCACAAATGTTCCCCATGATCAGACAATGTGTCATGTGCAAAACAAGGACCCCTAGCTCAAAGATCATGGTCATAATTTGAGGTCAAACGTCAACAGGGCTTTTTAATTGTCCGGTCAAGAACTCGACCGTCCATAAAGGAATTTTAATATTACTCGGCACAAATATACCTCATGATAAGACGGCGTGTCATGCACAACTTTCAGATCCTTAGCTCAAAGGGCAATGTCACACTTGGCAGTCAAATGTTAACATTGCATGAACAGGATCTGTTTCGTGTCCGGTCAATAAATCTTCATTCATTAAGGGATTTTAAAATCATTTAGCACAAAGGTTTCCCATGATGATTCGACGTGTCATCGCAAAACCCGGACCCCTAACTTAAAGGTCAAGGTCACAATTGGAGGTCAAATGTCAACACGGCTTTTTCCTGTCCGACCCATAAGTCTGCCATCCATGAAGGAATTTAAAAATTACTTGGCACAAATGTTCTCCGTGATAAGTCGACCTGCCTGTTTTATTTGTGTTTTAACGACATCTCCAAAACCAATGAATGGATTTAAATGAAACTTGGCCAAGATGTTCCTTGGGTGGTCCTCTACCAAAATTTTTCAAACGGTTCCGCTTGGTTGCACATAGGGGCTGCCAGAGCTAAAAATAGAAAAAAACTTCAAACGACATCTCTTCCTAAACCGATGGTCCAATTTCGAAATAAATTCACACAAATGGTCCTTATACTACCCTCTACCAAGAATGTTCAAATAATGTTGATTCGTCAAAAACATGATCCCCAGAGGACGTGGTCACTTTTCCCTATATGTATATAGAGGAAACTTTAAAAATCTTGTATGAAACTGCTTGTCCGATTTCAGAATAATTTTACACAAATGGTCCTTGTGTGACCCTCTACCAAATTGTTCAAATCCTTTTGATTCGTCAAAAAACATGGCCGCCCGAGAGCATGGTCACTTTTCCCTATATGTATATAGGGGAAAATTTAAACATCTTGTGTGAATCTGCTAGCCCGATTTAAGAATAATTTTACCCAAATGGTTCTTGTGTGACCCTCTACCAAGATTGTTCAAATTATACAGATTCATCAAGAAGCATGGTCGCCAGAGCGTGGTCCTTTTTCCATATATGTATATAGTGGAAAATTTAAAAATCTTCTTGTATGAAACTGCTTGTCCGATTTTAGAATAATTTTACACAAAATTTAATGGTCTTTGTGTGACCCTCTACCAAAATAGTTTAAGTTATTTTGATTCGTAAAAAAACATGGCTGCCAGGGGGTGTGGTAACTTTTCTTCTCTAAATAAATAATAGCTAGAGCCTTGATATTTGGTGGGTGATATCAGATTTGTAATGTGTACCTCAATTGTTCAAATTATTGTCCTAGGTTCAAAAGTGTGTGTGACATGGGTATGATATAGGCTAACATAGAAGGAACCTAGCTCTGTACTTATACAAACACACTTGAAGCCTTGTACACAGACGAGCGCTTTAAGGTCAATGACTCTCTTGTTTTAGGATTAATTAGCATGATCGTTTCGGCCTCGGTGGTTCCAATACTCCAGGTTTCATAGCCTTATGTATTGTATAATCACCCCTTGGATATGCTGCCTGCTTTTTAATTTTGTCTTTTGACAGTTCTTGTGATATGCAGGCTCCATAACCTCAGATCCTCCTTCTAAATTCCAGTTTGTTTAGTTCTGCCCATTGTTTTCTCGTTTGTGGCAAACCCATTATTTTATCTGGGGACCATACGCCGCTTTTCATGGAATTACACGCCACAACACGTGTATCATTGAAGGCTCCATGTGGCCCCGCGTAAGAATACATCTGCGGATGTCTCTAAATTGCTTTTTGTACTTTTAGCATGTGTAAATGTTGAGTTCTGCTCAACCAGGGGCTAGAGGGCTAGGACGGTAGCATGCATGTCAACTACCGTCCATGAACAGGCTCAATCAAACCGAATCTGCAACATTTTCGTTTTTGTCGTGTTGAACAATCTGTGGAGTTTCCACTTTTTCTATTTTAATTTCTCTTAGTGGTTACTATAAATAACTTATACGATACCTTTTTTTTTGATAATCGACCAAAAATGCCATATAGAAACAACTGTAGGTTTTTATATATACTAATTCTAATCCAAGAGTTTTGTTATAACATATTGTATATATATATAGTACAATAATGTTTATACATCATTGACAGGTATCAGTTCATTATGTTATACAGTAGAGAAAATCAGATGCCTTCCAGTAGGGTACTTTGTATTGCATGGCAATACCTCATTCACTTGTTTACACTGTCTGTGACTTTGGAACATGGTGCGGGTAAGAGTGAGGTTAGGTGCGCACCATAAACAGGTTTAAGCTGCCTAGTGGTGGTTTTACCACCAACCGTTCCAAGGCGGTGCCCCACTGTGTTCCTTTAATTGTTCGTTTTGTTTGTTTGTTTTGGGTTTAACGCCGTTTTTTCGACAGTATTTCAGTCATGTAACGGCGGGAGTTAACCTAACCAATATTCCTGGATTCTGTACCAGTACAAACCTGTTCGCCACATGTAACTGTGATCTTCTCCACATGAATTATCAGAGGTGGAGGACGAATACTTTCAGACACAATATATTTTATCAAATCATCACGGAAAACATACGCCCCGCCTGGAGATCGATCTTGCGACCTCGCGAGTTGTTTTTTTTTTTTTGGTTGGATTTAACGTCGCACCGACACATGACAGGTCATATAGCGACTTCCAGCTTTTGATGGCGGAGGAAGACCCCAGGTGCCCCTCCGTGCATTATTTCATCACGAGAGGGCACCTGGGTAGAACCACCGACCTTCCGTAAGCCAGCTGGATGGCTTCCTCACATGAAGAATTCAACGCCCCGCGTGAGGCTCGAACCCACATCGATGAGGGGCAAGTGATTTGAAGTCAGCGACCTTAACCACTCGGCCACGGAGCTGTAGTCCAACGCTTACTCTACTGAGCTAAGCGGGCGGGCATTTGTTCGTTGTTCGTTTTGTCCCAGTGTGTCTGCTTTGTGTCTGTTGGTGGTTTTGCTTTGTATAAGTGTGTGTGCGCGCGTGCATGTGTGTGTGTGCATGTGCGTGTCTGTTGATCATGTGCGCGTTCGCGTGCTGGGTTAATGTTTGGGAAGTCTGCGTTTTTGAAACGTGGCATTCCATGTTTGATATTTATCCTTGTTTTTTTTTTCTAGGGTAACTGTAAGCTATAATTGTATCTAAAGCATTATGAATGGTACTTTGCATTAAAATAAAATTTGATTGTACATGACAGTTGTACAAAAAAGGCCAAAATTCGGACAAAACGCAGGCTAGAATAATGGTTCGTTGCCTACATAGCCCACTAATTACAAATCAGTATGCAAAGTTTCAAAGCTTTAGTTCTAAAAATTCTCAAGAATTGTTAGGACTAAAGCTTTGAAACTTTGCATACTGATTTGTAATTAGTGGGCTATGTAGGCAACGAACCATTATTCTAGCCTGCGGACCTAGTAAAAGTACCAGGAAACTCAATTTTTCTATGTACAAAAAGGGCCATAATTTAGACAAAATGCGCCTTAACAAAACTTTTAACCAACGCCGACGCCCGCGCCGACAAGGCACGACAATACTTAGCAGATGTTTTTTTCTCTTTTTCTTTCTTTCAAAAATTAGACGAGCTTAAAACATAGTTACAAAATAAAAAAACTAAAATAATGAAATGAATATAATTACACCTCAAATGTTTTACTCAAACGTCATTATCAAAATGAATAGTACAGTACAGTACAGTACACATCCATTTTGCTTGTCATTTATCAGCTTGTAAAGACACTTTATTATCACAGGATACAAAATCAGACGATGATATATACAATATAACTAACTGTGCAAAAAAACAAGTAGGATTATTATAGAACAGTTAGTTTAGAGAGTAAGGATTGAAAAGGTATGTTCTGTCGGTTACAATATTTTTTCTGTAACACATGTTCCAGGATTGAGGAGCAAGCTTAGATCTATTGTTTTCATTATTAGTTATCTACTGTTTCGACATAACGTACCCTATAAGAGATGACCAAATCCATTCACTGTATAAAAGACGAATTAGACAGTCTTATGACTTACTACCATATCTATGATTTTTACCACTTTTCTTTGACTTAATTACTACTGTTTGCAGATCAAATTACCTTTTTTTGCATTTTCTTAAATCGATAGAGTTGTACCTTTACGTCACAAAAGCAGTGATGCTGAAGTTATTTTTGGATCTCGTCTATACAGGTAACTCCGCCTTTCCGATGCTGAATGAACTTGTTTACATTGGCTGCATCACCGAGAAATGATGATTTAGATACTCAAAAATACTGTTGGAACAGGTGTTTAACCGGATTGTAACAGATGTAGGCCTACCAGATCTAATCTTCATTTAGAATTTAAATAAATCTTGCCACAATGCACACTCAATTTAGGAAGCGTGGATGTGAAAAAGACACCCTCTTATACATAACAGGCCTTTTTCTACCTAAATTTCAGTACCTTTTGCTGCAGAATTTTTCTTTTAAATAATATATCTCGTGTTTAGTTTTCACTATAATTATAAAACGTGCCTGACTCGAGTTGTTGGATTCGCTCATCATTGATTGAAGGGCATAAGGTCGAATCCCGGAACCGACCATGCCTCTTTAGTTGAGAAAAGTCGGCAATTTCTTATGGAATATGTGAGTCTTAGTCAAACTAACTGGACGCGATCCTAGGAAACAGCTACGATTATTTTCTCCACTCGAAAGAAATTGTCGACTCATCGCTAGATTTGGGTTTAAATGCTGATTTTGTTGCGAATATGAGATAAATTCAAATAAAACTTACACTGTACTCAAGGGTTGAATATCGTTTATTTTTTGACTGGTCGATATTCCCTATTAGGTAGACAACGTAAAATATCAAAATGTAAAATCGGTCTTCCCGAGGTCTCATTATTTAGACTACATGTAATCAAAAGGGGGATTCCCTCATTAATTTATGTAAAAGTTATCGTAATTCCCCTTATATCACAATTAACGTTACACATAAAGTGCAAGCGATAAAACCCACTGCGGGGAATCACATGATCCAAATAATCTCTAAACCGAAATAAAAATATGAATAATATGGGATAATATTGAAGAATCTTTTGCTGTAAATTTAAAATATAGCCTATCATATGCCAACATACATGTACCCTAAAATTACATAGATTTCAATCACAATAACCTTTCGATTATCTGGAACACTTCAAGAAACTGATACTTATTATTTTCTTTAGTGTTTGTAATTACAGGATATCTATCATTATTGTCAACTTCATGATGATTTAACAATTTTCATTAGTCACATGATAGGCTATGTTTATATTTCATATCTTATCATGACAGGAAATTTATTAATGTTCTTCAAAATATAACTTTGGTTTAGAGATTATTTTGATCATGTGATTCCCCACTGTGAAACCAATAACTTTACACGACGGTGTGCTGTTATTTGTCCTCAATTTATTTTGGTCCTTTTAGAGTGACTGTCACAAATATAAAAACAAACTAAACATTGAATTATTTTGACTTTTGTGAGTCTATAACTGGTTCTTTCCATGAACGAAGACAAGGCTTATCAGCTGCCTGTATGTAATAGTGTTTTAACGACTTCAAATAAATAGTAGATAAATTCACATACACGTAGGCCCTAAAACCCACCAAAAAAAAAAAAAAAAAAAAAAAAAATAGATCTAGATTTGCGATAGTTAAGCTACGGAAGACTGCAAAAGTTTGAATATCAAATTAATCAGTTTTTATGGATATGACAATTAGATCTACAAGTGTTACGCAGCTTGAAGGTTCAATGATACCTTTCTATAAAACCTTGTATACCTTGCGTGGTTGGAAATTTCGTCGATAATAATTGTCATAACAAACAAAAAACGCTGTTTTCATTTGAACGTAGTTGAAACATTCTATATTCTACTTTTAAAACATATCCATTATCACCTTATTGCACGTTACAATGTATGCAAGTACGGCGATACTTCAAAGATAGAGTCAGAGCGCGCTCTGTGTGACGTCAAGATAAAGAAACGAAGTTTCACGACAAGGTGAATGAATAGTTTTTTGTGGATGAGGCGGGGTTAACCTGTCAGGAGTATTCAAAAAATAGCTTCAGTTTCACATTATTGTGACGTAAACGTGCAACTCTATCAATTTGAAAAAAGTTGAAGGGGCAATTTAATCTGCAAACAGTAGTAATACCTAGGTGATTATTGCATGTGAAACCTGAAACCAGTTTTTCACCGCAGGGAACCATGGGAATATACTGACTATCATTACCACATGTTATCTTGGGGAGATTACCATTAGATACAAGATAAAGATCAAGTAACATTTTATTGTGTAATTTCATATGTAAGTACAAGAAACTAGTTTACTTTCACTCAGTATATACATACATGTATATATCGAACTTGGTCGACGACTTATGGGCAAACACATTGTGTGGTGGAGATCGGATAAGAAATGTTCGAATTAGAGTGCAGACAAGATTTGTGGCAGACAGACGGACACACAGACAGACATGAGTAAATCAATGTGTTGGGTTGGGAGGCATAATAATTTGTTATTAAGTTCTGTGGGTCTACAGCGCCACACACACACACACGCGCACACATGTGACACACTCTCACTCGTTATAAATAAGTCGTTTATTAAAAAAATCCAAACTACAGACAGTGTCTCTTTAATCTAGTGTTTCCCTAGGTGCGCAAAATTAAAGTGCCGTAATTCTGAAATTAATAAATGTTTGCTAAATTTATATTTCTCAAAATCTTTATTATTGCTGTTATTAATTCATTGATATTTTTTTGTTGAAAATGCATTATAGACCCCTAAACAATCTTTTAATGCCACATTTGAAACACTAATGAGAAGTGTCATTAACATGCGCGGATCCAGCCAATTTTCTCAGAGGGGGTCCGACCGACCCCTCACTACGACAAACATGTGTTTATGTACACTAAACAAACTGATTGTTTTGTGGATGCTAGCCGTTTACAAGTACAATGTTGCCAATTTTTTTTGTTGAACAGGCTGAAGCAGTAAAGTAGCCGACCAGCTAGAAAGGTCCGGGGGCATAATCCCCCCCCCCCCACACACACACACACTCACCCCTGAAAAAATTTGAAATTCAGCGCTTCATTTCCTGCATTCTGGGGCACTTTAGAGGCATTTAAGAACACCTTTTTACTGCAATTTTATCAATCCCCCGCCGTGGCGGAGGGATTATAGGAATGGTCTGCGTCCTTCCTTCCGCCCGTAACACTTTCGTGTCCGCTCCATATCTCCTAAACCCCTTGAAGGATTTTCATCAAACTTGGGTCAAATGATCACCTCATCAAGACGATGTGCAGAACCCATGAGGCAGCCTTGTCGGTTCAAGGTCAAGGTCACAACTCAAGGTCAAAGGTTTGAGCCTGCCATTTTGTGTCCGCTCTATATCTCCTAAACCCCTTGAAGGAATTTTATAAAACTTGGGTCAAATGATCACCTCATCAGGACGATGTGCAGAACCCATGAGACAACCATGCCAGCTCAAGGTCAAGGTCACAACTTAGGGTCAAAGGTTTGAGCCATCCATTTTGTGTCCGCTCTATATCTCTTAAACCTCTTGAAGGAATTTTATAAAACTTGGGTCAAATGATCACCTTATCAAGACGATGTGCAGAACCCATGAGTCAGACATGTCAGCGCAAGGTCAAGGTAACAACTTAGGGTCAAAGGTTTGAGCCGTCCATTTTGTGTCCGCCTTATATCTCCTAAACCTCTTGAAGGATTTTCATCAAACTTGGGTCAAACGATCACCTCATCAAGGCGATGTGCAGAACTTATGAGTCAGCCATGTCGGCTCAAGGTCAAGGTCACAACTGAAGGTCAAAGGTTTGAGCCTTCCATTTCGTGTCCGCTCTATATCTCCTAAACCCCTTGAAAGAATTTTATAAAACTTGGGTCAAATGATTACCTCATCAGATCGATGTGCAGAAATTATGAGTCAACCATGCCAGCTCAAGGTCAAGGTCACAACTAAGGGTAGAAGGTTTGAGCCTTCCATTTGGTGTCCACTCTGTATCTCCTAAACCCCTTGAAGGATTTTCATCAAACTTGGGTCAAATGATCACCTCATCAAGAACTCTTGAGTCAGCCATGTCAACTCAAGGTCAAGGTCACAACTGAAGGTCAAAGGTTTCAGCTCTGTATCTCCTTAACCCCTTGAAGGATTTTCATGAAACTTGGGTCAAATGATCACTTCATCAAGACGTTGTGCAGAATTCATGAGTCAGCCATGTCAGTTCAAGGTCAAGGTCACAGCTAAAATCAAAGGTTTACCCTTTCACTATTCATAGCAGTGGCGGGGGATTTGCTGTCGTTCAGACTGCCTTGTTTATTTTATCAATGGACCGTATATAACAGGGAATGTCAGCAGCCATTAGCAAGACGCAAAATCATCAGCCATTTTAAAAGAAAACAAGAATAAATTTGTTAATGACTGATAATATCATCATTTCGTTGGCCGATGAGTTAGCGTCCGACCATATACGTCTGTCATACCCACTTCTACTAAATTATCAGTATAAATGAAAACTACAACACAGTTTAGTGGGAAAAGGCCGCGACTTTATTTAAAGATTTCTCATGGCAACTCGCAAGGTGAGTTAATGTTTAAAATGCACATACTGTACAAACAGCTAAAGATATATATTGAAAATAACCTAATTTCATTTGCCCCAGCGACACTGCAAAGGTACAAACGAAATACATTAAAAATGGGAAAAAACTAACTGTACATAATGTTACTAGATAACAAAGGTATCTTTCTTACAGAAAACAGTAATCAACAATTTTACATTCTAATAATAGAAAAGCAAACATACGGCATCAAAATGTAAATGTTATTCAAATATGTACAAATGCTCTACGAGATGCCGTCGTATCAATTAATATGCATGCCACAATCGAATTTGTATATTAAATAATACAGTTAAAGCCGCTACATTTTGTCACGCTGAACAAATTCGATCGTATATTTCTCAAACGGAATACGAGCCGCTCAAGAAAAAACCCCTCCCCGATTTTAACTAGGACAGGAGGAAACGTGTTTCCGTAGCCAATGTATAACACATTGAAATGCTCAGACTATTCCTCGAAATACTGAAAAACGGAACGAATTCAAGCATGCTAAAAATATATATCAATTCTCTATGACTATCATTTTTCTGTAACTATTTCGTATAATTGCCATGCCTAACTTTGCAAACTGGTGGGAGCAGAAGAACACCAAAGTACATGTAAGTGGATTTTCTTTACACTTTATATGAAAGTGTTATGAATTCATTTGAAATAAAGGTGTTCGTCATAATTAAATGCACCGTATGAAGGAAAGATGCAGGGGACAGAGACATACAGGTAATATTGATACACTTTACTCATGACACTGACCATTTATGCAACTAAGGTCCCGAAGATAGGTCTGCACTGTGAAACGAAGGCATGTACAGTCAAATGAAAATTCACGTATCGTGGGGGCGAGCAAAACATGCGGCCCAGATGTCTATAGCAGACCAGCCATTGAGTAAAGTAACTGAAAACTGATATCACGTCGAGTCTCCAGACTACCAAGTCCTACTGCCTTCAACCTATGACGTCATCTAATGACACAAATTGAGGGGCACTTAAGACGTCAGGTAATGAGACAGTGACTTAGACAGCACACCCGACTAGTTATAATAAACTCATATTTAAACAGTATTCTACAAATGCCTTGGCCATCAGTCCCCGACCGAATTATTCAGTGGCTTCTAACCAATTTCGGCCGAGAGGTTGTAAGCATTCATTAAAACACAAGTGCAGACCCACAATTGAGACCTATACGCCGACAAACTATGACAAGGCTTCTGTTAACACTGGTAAGGCTCATGGCATTTTCCTCGAACAAATATAAACCATGGTCGGTTGTCGACAGCTTTTCAAAGTGGCATACCCTTAACCAAGGCTAATAGGTTATTTCCTTCACTACACAGAACACTAACACAAACATGACTATTGTATTTACTTGATATCATTCTGAATTAAAATATTACTTCCGAGTAATACTATTACTTTAAAACTAATGCATATGGCCTTGATACTCTTTTACTCCCACCGTGCATTTCAAATTAGAATCAATATTCAATGAAAACGTTATAAAGCCGCGACAAATAATAACGTTAACATGTATATATATATATATATATATATATATATATATAGTTTGAGTTTCTAGCATTCAAAAGAACATTTACGAACAATATTTACTAACAGCACTAGCACTAAAGTGCCTGAACGTATGAGTATTCCATTTCATTTCTAAAGTAGTTCTCATAGCAATAATCTCACATAATCCATGTCATTATTTTGATACATCCTCTCAAAGAATGATCGCAAACATTATTGATACATTCTCTCAAAGAATGATCGTAAACTTTATTGATACATGAAGTCACTACATACCTGTGTGTTGTTTGTGGGAATACCACTTTCTGCTATTGTCCTGTTCCCTTATGGCGTTTTCTATATTCTGAAACAGATCTACTATGCAGGAACCTGAAAAAACAGATGAACAGCAGCAGCAAAGATTTCTGATTCACAATAAAGTTATAAACAATATCAACAAATATGAGCGGGTGGGATAAATTCAGTGAAAGTCTATGTTGTTCCGTTGCTGGCGAGGATTGAAATGGCCATGCAAACGTGGCAAATCGAAAAACGACGTTCACGCTTTTTTCATTACAGATTGCGTTCAAAATACAAAGGGAAACATCTAGCGCACGACTAAGTACTAAAATACTGTTCTCGTCGCGACCTCCTTCCTGGAACTGGGGTCCATGAAAAATAAACAGGTTTATTATGCACAAAGGGCAAGATAAAACCCAATACGATATACCCCTTATTTTCACGTTTTTATGAGCTCACCTGTAAACTTTAAGAAAAAATAATAAAATCAAGTTTTCTTAAAGGTAAACTTCTTTGTTTCTTGGAAATAAATTAACATAAATATGAATTACGTCGAGGTCATATGTAGCAGCAGCCACATATACTTTGATACACTTTGAATGCGGTCCTAATGTTGCCTTTTTCGAAAAACAATTTTTTTCCTTCTTCTCTTCTTATATATATATATATATATATACTTCTCTTCTTATATATATATATATATATATATATATGATTTTCCAGTGGATGGGGTGGGGGTCTGGGCCCCTCCAACCCTCTGGATCCACGCACGATGATGACATCCAAATGACAGGCTACATATTTGAATTAGTTTATACTCATTTGTTTTAGCTTGATTGTGATGAAAGCTTTCAAGCTTATTGGAACCCCTCTCGAGTCCACTTCCTCGAAAAACCAGTACTTACGTCTTTGAGAAGTTACGGTTGCGACCCCAACGGGACTCAAACCCAAGACCCCTGGATTGAGGGACCTACACCTTATCAACTAGACCACCTCTCCCCTTGAATACATGTGTAAATAGTGTGCAACATCACAATGTATAAGGCAAATGAAAACCTTATTAGAGTTTATTCCTTATAGAAACATTTGTTGATCAGAATATTCATTGATATGCAATTTTTCTATGGGTATCGATATGGTCTACACATGGTTTATTTGTTTCCTACAAAATTGTTGACCAACTAATATTGAATGTCGCATAAAATGTTCATGATTTTATTTTTCTAGAAAACTAACAATATATTAACAGGTCTTAACCTGTTTGAACGTTTCTTATATTTTTTCTTGTAAGTATTTAGTGTCTGACGTTCAACAACATAATAAATTATAGTAATAAAATACTTATTAGTATCTTCGTCTTGATTTTGAAATCATCGAATCAGAAGTATCACTGGTCAACACATTGTATCTAAGTCTTTTCAGTTCAATAAAATCATATAGACCGGCTTAAACTTTTTCGTACATATTCAAATTAGCTGAACGGCTTAAGACTTAAAAGACGCTTAGTTAACGATCAACTATGGACAGCACCGCAAACCACAATATTTAAATACCAAATTCTTCAGAAAAATCTGCTCTTTGATGTAAAATAGTCTTTTGCTGTCATAAATTGAGCGGTTTGTGTAAAAACAGGATTTTTTTGGCAGTTGCCAAATCACACAAAAATCGATATTGTCGTTTTAACGTTTTCATTACAATCAGAAACATTTTAAAGAATATTTATTTCAATTGATTCATGTCAGAACGGTATTCTTCAATAATAACTCGAATAAAATGTTAGCTTATATACTTTTTATCAAGACTTTTGGAAAAATTTTGCGTATCTATAATAATTATATATGTTTAATTTCAATCTACTTTCACGTGTTGCCCGAGGACCATTTTTTCCATTCTTTCTGTATAACGTTGGATAACAAATAATTTTACCATATGTGTTGAACTAAATATAATTTGTTAAATTCATATTTCTGTAAAATAATCAAATCAGAATAGAGAAAAGTGGAAGCTTCACAGGCTGCCCAACACGACAAAAACGAAAATGTTGCAGGCTCGGTTTGATTGAGCCTGTTCATGGACGGTAGTGGAAATGCATGCTACCGTCTACGCCCTCTAGCCCCGGGTTGAGCAGAACTCAAATTTACACATGCTAAAAGTACAAAAATCAATTTAGAGACATCCGCAGATGTATTCAGACTTGCAAAAATTTCACTTAAATGTTATACATTTGGATCATTTTTATATCCGTCTGATAATTGTTCTTGTAATTCATTGGATACATGTAATTGTTATCATTTCATTTTAAGAGTTATACACATACGAGAACTTCACAAATAAACTGATATAGATCACAACACTTCTGCAGTAGTTTAATAACTACATTTCTCGAATAATTTCATATTGACAGTCAACCGATATCATAAGCTTGTCATGTATTTAGTATCTGGAACAAATCGCAGTTTCATTGAAGAAATACAGTTGTTATCATTTCATTTACATATACGAGAATTTCATAAATAGTGATATAAATCACATCACTAGTCTAACAATTCAATTTCTCGAATGATATTATGTTGATTGTCACTCAATTTTATATGTTTGCCATGTACTTGCTATCTGGAACGAACCACAGAACACGCCTTTAAAACAATTAATATTTACTCATTGTCTGAATCACTGTCGGAATCTACCATACTCGTAAGTGTGTAAATATTCACACAGATACCACTGTCTGTGTCTCCACTATCACCAAGACATGTACAGACAGATGTGCAAGGTTGTTTGTTCTGGAAGTATGGACATTCTTCATCACATACTTCTTTACAGTCACACAACATATCATTGAGAAGTTCTGGTGCAGCCATAGGCTGTGTTGAAAGAACATGTTCCAAAAATTCTCCACTTTCATCAACATTGTATCCAAATTCTTTTATAGGAGGGAAATCATGGATCTGTCTCAGTGCATTTCGCCATATAAGTAGTTGGTAGCAGCATCGCAAAATGTGTTGCGTGAAGCTATCATCACTTGGTGGAAGATTCTTTAGTTTTGTCGAAGTCTTTGCCTTTTCACAACGAAGAAAGTTCAAAGACGTGCATGACTTTTTCCCATACAGCATTCCAGCAATACAATCATTACTCAATATTTGAAAAGCAGTTGCTTTTTCTTTGCCCCGAACATAGCTGCACGTATCGCAGCCAGTGATACAATATATTGGAAGCAATATATTTCTTTGCTGAACTGTTAGCTTATCAAATATCTCATGTACTGGTATGTATCTTGATGGATCTGTATGAACACCCGAGTTACCTGTATGGAAGTATATAACTCTTGATCGAAATGTCTGGTAGTGGTGTGTAAGCAGAACAAAAACATCGGTATCAGGGCTTTCAACGACAATGATATGATTACCCTTTTCCATGGCATATTTGGCGTGAAGAAGAATCCTTGTATCTGCTTCCTCTTGGTTAGAATACAAGTCATCTACAGTCATGACCTCCTCAATTGCGACCTTAACAGGCTCATTCTTACTTCCACGGTGTCACGGTTTCGTCATCGTGCAAACGTAACTGTCCTTCAGTTCGAATAAAATCGGTATACAAGTCACATAAATGAGCCTTTTGTTGTCCAAATGACAGGAAATCTTCCCAGTGCTCAGGAATAAGAATATTACTCTTCACAGCTATATTTTTACAAACTTTTCGTCACCGCGTTCCTGCCTAGTTAAGATTTTGATGCTGTTCTTGTAATACTTATCAAACACAAAGTGGATCTTTTTCACACCAACGACAGCTCTTGACTTCTGCAAAATGTATTGAAAAAAGGCACTAACCATGTCCACAAATGTAACGGGTACCTTTGGTGCTTTTAGTGCTTGAACGACAGCCATTCCATCAAATATCAAGCAGTCCGCTGAATCAATTGAATGCATCTTTCATTCAAGTAAGGTTTCAAGTTTATGCAGGTAGTCTGATTTGCTTCTTAGTTTCTTCGTACAGACTCAAAGTAATACCCGTTCTGAAGGTACTTTCTTGTAAGAGTTTATCGCTAGCAGTCTTTGGTACATCACCTCTGCGTCGATTGGAATGTCTTTCGATTGAATTTTTACCTTTTTCTTCATCTCTGCCATCGTTCTGACATTAATTCTTGGCAATGGGTTATAAAACCTCAGGCTTTGTAACAAGGCGCTCCTCGACAAACTTTTGCTGAACCTTTGCACCCGTCTCAAGTGCATTGAGCAAACTGTCCTGAATCTGTTGATGGCTTGTACTCCAGTTGCAATGTTTATCAGTCTATCTGAGTGCTCACTGTCATCGAACGGATCAATGAACGATTTTTCAAAGATTGACGATATCTTGATACACATCTCATTGTACTGTTTCACTTTAGATGGAGTATCAGTATGGTGGCGGAGACTCTTTTCTTCGTAGTCAGTACTTGTTGAAATGGAGTTGTGAAACTCCATTGAATACTTGGAGGAGATAGGTCTTGCCAAAAACCACCTCAGAAGAGCACCGCCTCTTAACGTTAGACCGATGATACCGCCCGAACCTTTCAAAGCTTTATTCTAGGTTGCTTCTAAGATGTAGTCGATCCACGTGGCATTTCCAATCCCTGTTGCAATTTGGTTGCAAATTTTCCCTTGCAAAATTCACTAAGAACTTCATTTGGTAGTCTTTCCATGATTAGGAGCTGTACAGTAATATACTTGGCGTAGTTTTACCCATCGGCAGCAAATAACAATGGTAGCATATACTTCTTTGATGATTGATGAATATCCCAATCCCCTAACCTAGTAGAAGCTACGAAAAGCTTAAATGGTAGTAAAACCTGATTCAGGAACTGCTTTCAGTATCGAACGGTTGGTGATTTCTCTGAAGCATATGCGCTGAACTTTTCAAGAAGCGAATCAAGACTGTCATGGATCTTTAGCAACATGTTCTCATCAGGTATAGATTGTCCTTCTGCTGTATTACCGATAACTTTCCAGATAGTTTCTGTAGGTTCATGGGAGACATCCTTTTCTTTTTTGGTGCACCGATTCAAAAACTGAGATAGATACAGTCTAGTCAAAACTTCGTCTAAAATCTTATACGTCAAAATAGCTCTATCGAAATCCTTTTCTTTTAAGGATCATTTCTGCTGTACCGGCAGCGTAAGCTCCTGATTAAGACAATATGTTCCTCAGGCCGGAGTCCCCATATAACTTGCCAACTGCTGCAAAAAAGCACATCGGAAGGTGCATGCCCCCTTCGCATGGAATAACGCCACTTAAAGTGACCGATCGTGCCCATACAATTTCCAGAGCTTTGGTTAAAAGTCCCATGTCAAAAAAGACAGGTACATGCTCTTGGACCATTTTATTCATAACCTCTTTCATTCTCAGCAGTGTCGTATATACCGTGCTGTAATCGGTTGGTCGGGACATTAGAATTGGATTAAATGAGATCCCCGAAGCTGGAACATTCACCTTGTCTTCAAACTTTGACTGGTATATACTCCAGGGAGAAACAACATTCCTGACAGACACATCCTCGCAAAATATATCTGCACATCGACCAATATTGTATAACCGTTCTCTCATTTTTGCTACCTTCAACGCTTTTGTGCTTTCAACAACAAGTTAATGTGGTTGGACAAATGGCTCTCTTAAAATAGGTTCCGGTCTTGTGTGTGGTTTCTTGTAGAATGATACGTTGTGAAGTTGTGTACCTGCAAAAAATATCAAGGTGTCCATGATACAAACTACAATTGATAAATAAGTTATACATTCTACTTTAAAAACTTTGTCGGTTCATTTTGATTTTAGCTAGCATGCCAAAGTGACATGTTTGCAAGGGACCCAGCATGATTTGTGCGCTTTCCATCAACCGTCCGTTCGTTGTGGTCCCAATTATCACCTGCACCAACTTTCAGTCCACTCACCTCCCCCCCCCCCCCCCCCCGCCGAAGACCGTTGTTAACTTTGGAACCACACCACCGCTTCTTGTTTTGTTGATCTCTTATAGTGTGTAAGGCAGCAGATGTCAAGAATCTTCTAACTTCATCATAATTAATGCACTGATCTAAGTTACTTAGGTCATCAATTATGTGCTTACTGTCCAACTCATTATAAAAGTGTATGGCCAATCCTAGGTGTTTGGGCCAGCAGACATTTGTCATTAGTGTTGTTAAGTCACAAGAAATTGACAAGCATTTCTTCATTGCTACCTCGTTGCAAATATCTATGTCCTCGACATGTGTCTCATCTTCTGCTAACAACTGTACAAATTGATAAAGCAGTGGGTCAACAAACTCTTCTTGCGCTTTACGTGACATTTCTCTGTGCATGGTACTCTTTTATTCGACCGTGTTTTCAGAATATGCGCTGCTCTATGTAGAACTGTTTCATCAGTTTCACTTGTACTACATGTTCTTGATTCAATACTTTCGACATTGAGTTCATCATTGTTACTGAGTTCATATATGTTTCTCAGTGTTTTACCAACTGATACTTCATCTGAACACACCAAGGTAGCCTTTCCAGGCTTACTTAAGAATTTTAGCTTTGGCATGACCGACTTTAACAAACTTTGCATGTGTTTTCTAACATAGGTTTCACTTATTTCGAAAGAGCTTTCTTCCGCTATCTTCTTGAATCTCTCACTAATAAAAGGAACAGACAAAATTTGCCCTTCATTGAATATCAGAGATTCAGTCTCCTCTTTTACCCGTTTGGCAATGTCGGTATATGATATCTTAACAACGACTCAAAATATATCGGTCTTTACTTAAGTGCAACAATACATCGTTGCCTCGAAGCGATTCTCCACGTGACCGGCATACCGGTGCGTGCGGGTGACCATTGGCGCGGACTGGCCGTATGCAGCACATTCTTAGTACCAAGCAGCATTTCTCAACTATTTTCACAATGTTCATACTTTACTAACTAAAAAGATATAAAAAGAGTTTAAACTAACAAATAAATAGACAAACACCATATTCTTTACACTCTATCCTTACAACATGTTTTACTGTCGAGGAAATGAATTAATATAAGTTTTCGCTGAAAACTTGTTTTCAGATCCTTTACATCATTTTGATTGTACATGTTACTGTATATATTTATGTACATGATATATCTAATAAATACTGTTTAAACTAAAGATTTTGCCATCTAGCAGAAAAGATATCTATATAAGACGTATACTCTGTAAAGTTCTGAAATCAATATTGTTAATTGATTTATATAATTTTCACTTTTCAAAGATACAAAATTATTATATGTTAATCAAAATTATGAAATGTTTATAATCTACTATCGTATGAGTAAGAAGCAATAAATGCGCATTATACCTGAATGAATATTCAATAAATGAAACTAGATAATGAGTATTCTTCTACGTGTCCCTGTGTAGGTAAACTTAATTCAAGCCATATCTGAAAAAAGAAATAAAATGTTTCAATTATCTATTCATTGTTCACTAAAAATACACGACAATGGGAATATTTCAGTAATATCCTAATTCTTCTACCTATCCGAGTACTATGAACAATTCTGCATGGATTCCTCGTGAAAATGTAAACTTTTATATATAGAATCCCTTTTAACAACCACATTGCTGTAAAATGCATCTACAAGGATGCTGAAAACTATTGAAATACCACCAATTTGAAACATTTAGAATGGCAACGAGTTTTGCACGTATATCATGTGTATTTGATTCAACATGATATAAAATATGTAAAATTAGAACATATAAGATAGGAAATAATGTAAAAGTCGTACCTTTTACATATAATATCCTTTTAAAAAACACAAAACACTAGAAAAATGAAAAGAAACGTCCGTTTCAAAACAATTACGATAAACACGCTAAAACTATGGCGTACATGAAACAGAGGGAAATAACTGTTGAAAATATGATGATATTTAAAAAGAAAAGCTTATTTTCTTTCAGAACAGTTATAATTTACTGTTTATGAGACTATTGCTTTGGGAGAAAAGTGCAGAAAGGATCATTTGCATATTTTCAGACTTTAGTGAACCCCTAAAAAGACCCTCATTTTTAGACAAACCGCTCAAAATATGACGGATATGAAATACATTAGGAGATAGTCAAGAGTCTTGTGAACAATTTGGTATATGAAACTCGTGGTTTAATTTGCTGTCCATAGTGACCATACATATTATCAGACCGGCCACTTAACAAAATAGAATCATGTAATTTCTCATTATTTTGCACTAAACACTATTACCTGTTTGACATGTTCTAAAATTATGTCTCATTTTGATTTCATATATTCTTTTTAACATATCATCTGGGATCATCACAAAATATATCTATTTTATCTATTATTTCCTGATTATTATCTCAGTGTGCACAAAGTACAGCACCACGAAACACCACTGCTGACCCAGCATGATAATTGGATTTTTATTACTGGTAGTCAATTAATCTAATTAGTTGTACTGATAACTAGAGCATCAGGATGATGCTGGATTTGACTGTAAGTCGTAGGACTGTAGAGGTGTATCGTGCACGGCTAAGCTCAGGATATAAAATGTAGTATAATTTTTTCTATGGGCTTCCTTGCCGACTGATTGGAAAACAAATGATTTTTAAAATGATTAGTAATGTGTAAAATAATTAATGTGAATTAATCTATCTCAATTTAATTGATGATGGGTACTCAAAATTAGTCAGTGGGATCTTGTTGTATAGTGATCCGCAACAAACGATGCCTGAGGTGAATATCATGCATAAGATTTATCAAAATACAACCAGATATCAAGTTCTTATCGTCGTGGCCCTTAAACGAAACGCAATGTTTTGAGTAAGGACTCAGACTATGATAGGAGGTCAAGAACCTAATAGTATTTGGCAATATTTTGTACTATTTATTTTTCAGCGAAGTTATTCACCCGGTAGCTTGGCAGGTTCTGATCTCTTCCTAGTGCTGCCCTTTATTTATAATTATTTATCCAACTGTTATTTATGAGCGCTCAATGATTATAACGAAATGAAGCTCCATAGTACAATGATCAACGAAGTGTGTATTTTGTCTTTTATTTGTATATTTTCCATAATAATCGCCTTAATATATTGGAATTATCGTACTTGTAGATAGAACATTCTCTTTTCTAAGAATTCATGAAAGATTAATGTTTACTTTATTAAGTCTATCATCTAAAACGTTGAATTATTTCGGCTCATCGCTTGGCCGAAAAAGTGTTGCGAATATTTTAGGTACGAATCTTAAGGTATGCGGCAACTAAATCAAATGAACATAAGGTATCTCGCAACATTACTCCCTCCTCCAAATTCATGCATCCCGCATATATATATATATATATATAGTAACGTCACGTTACATTGTATGTACACTGATGAGCCGATAGGCGAAACTAGTTTGTATTTTTATAAATAAATACAGTTGGAAAGGCATGTGAAGTCATTTTATTTATTTGATATATATATATATATATATATATATATATATATATATATATATATATATATCGTAACACTAAACTTGGTTGACATTTATAAAAACAAAGTACACCACTAAGACACTAAGATAAAAATACCATTACTTTAATATTTCAAGCTGAAACACAAACATAAACCAAAGCACTTATAGTAACTGTATTCAGAAAAGTTTCTTATAAGTCAAACATGGCTTACAAAGCCATTTTATATATCTAATTTTTAAGACTTTAAATCAACTGCTTTTTCTTAAACTAACTTTGGCAAACATTTACCGTCATATGCATATTTGTAAAGTCAACAACAAATTACTTCTCTACCATTTTTATGGACATCTCACTATTCTGATTGATAACAACATTTATATCTGAAGGCCTTACATTACCCTCGTCAAGGTAACCTCCTAGATTAAGATCAACCCCAGCTTATGATTTATTTGCTAGGCATAATAAGTTTGATTCGTAATTAACCACTCCTCCTTCATTAATAACAATCTTCTGCCTCTTATTACTTCCCTCTTCACTTAGAGAGATACTAACTACAACTTTTTTTTTGGCCTGAAGTTTCATCCTCTTCATCTGTATCCCCATCCATTGATTTTCTATTATCATCTTTTTTTCCGTATCATTGTGAGCGCTCACCATATCACATTTGCTTCTTTTTTCCGTATCATTATTTGCATCACATTTTTTCTGCAATCTCACTTTCACTTTCCTTAAACTCCAATTCTATGTTTGGGTTCTTATCCCAATCACCCTGCCTCTTCTCTTTACATCCAGATCATTCTACTTTGTGTACAAACTTCATATGTTTCGTAAGACAAGCATACTTCAACATAACTTTGTCACAGAACATACACGTTCTTTCTAGTTCGTCCCTTCTATTACACTTTTCAACATGAGCTTTAAACTTCTTACTTTTCTATATGCTTGTCTTACACACAGGACATATGGACAAATGGGTTTGTACGAACTGTAGTCTTTATCTTTGGAATCTTAGACCTTAAATGAGAAAAACATAGTCTTTGGCCCAAACCGGTTTTCTATTTGTTTTCTTATTACTCCGGATATCTGTCAAATCGTCATTTTTATCAATATTATCTGTACCCGGTAAACCTACATTTGAGTTTCTACCAGTACTACCTTCATTAGCACTATCTTTATCAACATTTATCTCTGTTTCATCAAGTAAAATTTGGTTCTTACATTTTTTAACTCTATCACAATGAATTACTCGTGGAACGCGATTTCGTCCACAGTCAGTATGATACAGAACTTGGGATAACTTCCCAAGTACTGTATAAGGAACTCGCCAGAAGGTGTGAATTTTGATGAAGTTCCAACCTTCTTTACTGGGAAATATACAAATTCCTTATCCCCTATCTGAAACTGTTCAAAAGAATATCGTTTGTCATGCAATTATTTCTGCCTATTTATACCCAGACCTATTCATGATCTAGTATGGGTTTGATACCTGATGGCATTTAAAATATCAAATTTAGTGGTATAGATAGATCACGACCAAGCATAAGCATATTTGGACTCTTCCCAGTGGTTTCGTGTTCAGCACTTCTATACGTCATCATCACATATGGTATTTGTTCATCCCAGTTTTGATGATTCTCATTTACAAATGCACTTAACATCGTCGTTATTATTCTATCAAATCTCTCTACCATGCCATCTGACTGAGGATAATAATGCGTTGTTCTTGTCTTTTCTATACCTAAACCTATACAGTGTTGGTGCGCCGTAAAACCCAAATAAATAAATAAATAAATAAATTCTATACCTAAATCCTGACACATCTCCTGAAATAACTTTCCCTCAAACTGTGATTCGATCCTCGGGCGGAGCGTATGTTCTTAGTGACTATTTGATAAACGACAATGTGTCTCCAATCATTAGTCCTCCACCTCCGATTCATGTAGGGAAGTTGGCAGTTACTTGCGGAGAACAGGTTTGTACTGGTACAGAATTCAGGAACACTGGTTAGGTTAACTGCCCGCCGTTACATGACTGAAATACTGTTGACAAAATGCGTTAAACCCAAAACAAACAAACAAATCAAACTGTGATGGTATTCCGAACCTTGCTATTACTTCTACTAAAATTCTAGCAACAGTATGAGCTTTCATATACCTCATTCAGGCCATTTAGTGAAGTAAACGATTTTCCCGTCTGTCTCGGGCAGCTCTCCAAGGGTTTCAATAGCTATCCTCTCCATAGGATAGCCACTACTTACAAACTGCATTGGAGCTTGCTTGATTTTATTGGGCCCCTTTCGTTTCATGCAAATCTCACATCCTGCAACATACAACCGAACATTATTTTGCATGCCTGGCCAATAAAAGCTCTGTCTGATCTTTGAAAAAGTTTTTCAGATCCCTAAATGACCGGCCGACTTTATGTCATGCGCACAGGAAAGCACTTTCCTTCTAATGATTGGTATCTTGCTTGTTTAGTTTCTGTATATTCCATATATAGTCTGTAATTTTCACTGTTTGCCTTGTTCTCGATGCTTCCGAGGGATCTACTTTCCAGATTTTATTTACCACAATACTATCTTTCAGCTCCAGTCAAACTGGTTCCACAAGGATTTTACAGTGTAGCCCTCTGCTCCAATTTCCTTAAAAAGATGCTTTCTCTTTGAAGAGACCCGTTTAATAACTATACGTAGGTCTTTATCTTGTTTATGTAATGTTACTAGTATATCTTTGTTCTGGTTTATCTTTCCAATGAAAGCCGCCAGATTTATAGTTAAAGGAACTGTATTTGTAGTTTGCATTTTCTCTGGATCACTTAAACGACACTGCCGACTTTGTATCCAACTAACGCCATCTGCATTTCCATGCAATCTTCCAAGTCTATTTTCATTTGATATGATGACAAAATCTCCAACCAGCGAGCTACCTGACCCTTGTAATTCTTGAAATTCATCAGCCATCGTAACGATCCGTGATCTAATCTAACCAGAAATTTACGACCATAAAGGTAGTGACGGAAATATTTTATAAAATATACTACTGCTAACTTCTCCTTTCTGGTCACACAATATTTTCGTTGATGTAAATCAAGCGCTCTGTTATCATAATAGAAAGTATATAATAAAAAAGCATACTATCGACAGCGCGGGAACGATTGAGGTAATACTTAATTTAACTTGTTTCAATGATTCTTTAACTTTACAGAAAATAATAAATGATATCAGTAAACAACAATGCAGTGTAGATACGTACATAAGCGAATATGTTTTGGTCATAGAATAAACAATGTCACAGATTTCTGGTCTGGGATATTAAACCTGATGTCAGAAATGTAAGCATCCTTTCCCCAACAACTGACTAGGCAGACAAAATATGACATACATTTATTTAAATCTCTTTGTATTCACATGAACAAAATAACTTTGGCTAAAAGATCAAACCTTAATAACGTTTATTATTATCGCAAAATTTCTTGGAATTATGGATTATTTTACTTTATTTTTTATGCATTACTAAACTTTCTAGGGTCTCACTATATTGCATGTTTTATGACCCCCGTTTTGAGATCAGCTTAGCAGGACTCGTCTTGAGTTCAGTCGTCATCATCAATCTTTGAAGTAATGAATAATAGCCATAGAATCTCAGTCAAAGTCGGACCAGAAAATACAGTCACTAGAAAAAGTCAGGAATACGAATAATATGTATGCTGTTGCAATGTGTGTTTACAAAATCGTAGCAGTACTAGAACACAGGCAAAACTGAAGTATTCAATTGAAAAACTTAAAATACATTCCTTTTGCTGATTAAGGAAGGGGACGTACAATTAATGAGGCATCGGTAAAATGAATGCACAACGCAAGTTCAAAACAAAAACAACAAAAAGTGCACGTGACAGGTACTTCAAAAATAGATTATTTGCAGTTTATGTGCATTAAATTTGTATTCAGATACTGAACTACAGATCCATTACCGCGATTTTGATATCTATGTGAGATTTGGATATAAAGATTTTTATTGTGCAATTAATGTATATTTATGGTGTTACACGTGAAAGAGAATGAAAAGTCACCAACTAAATTCAAAATGTCCTAGCAAAAGGACGAATCTTACTCTGAAATAGGTTTTAATTCTGTGGAAACTTTGTGAATATTTTGGAAATATATGGTTTTCCTTTGACACGCGCTGATATTTTAAATGCCATATAAGGGCAAAATACTGTTTCAATTTTTAAGTCAAATCATGAAATGATTGCTTCCCTTGTACACATACATAGTTACGTCACTATTCAATGTGTAAACATGCGATTAAGACGAAAAGATGAAACTGTTGAATTAAATGAATTAATACATTTTTAAAAACTGTTTACGTACTTAATGTTGTTCGGTATAATAAAATAAATATCATATGGCAGCATTGTGACATTGATATTGTCAACCCCCGAAACAGAATGTCACCACTCGGCTTTCGCCTCGAGTGACATTCTTCCGGGTTGACAATATCAGTGTCATGCATGCTGTCATATGATATAATGTCTGCTACTCTTCTACTGTGCTGGTGGAAATTTCATACGCTAATCATAGGAACCGGTACACCTAATTTACA
Organism: Mercenaria mercenaria; assembly: GCF_021730395.1. Lineage (NCBI taxonomy): Eukaryota > Metazoa > Mollusca > Bivalvia > Venerida > Veneridae > Mercenaria > Mercenaria mercenaria. The sequence continues at coordinate 18,764 of NW_026459457.1, read as the reverse complement.
AGGTAAATCTGTTGAAGACTATTCATTGTTCAGTGCTAAAACACGGACCTGTTTTGCTGCTGCTTATCTTAAATTGATGTCATGCAGATTTCACGCATTTGCCCTCAGTAACCAGATAATAGTAAGTATTCTTAAGCTATGGTCAAAATTAATTCCGAGATATTCCAAAGTTCACTATCTATACCTAGCCCTTATAAACACCCGATAATCAATTGCGAGCAAAACAGTTCGTGCTGTACAAAACAGTTCTCTGATATTTTTGCTGAGATTGGGATTAGTAGTTACGACAAAAAAAAAAAACAATTGATGCCAAATACGTAAAGATATTTCTTTCTTTGTATTTAAAAGTGGCATAAACGAACTACATGCCATGTGTTTTCCCGTTTAAAACTAAGAAATAATTAGTAATTCATGACGAGTTAAAAGTGCAAGTTTAATCTTGAAAAAGTGACTGTAATACTATTTTATTGATCTAAGATGCGTTATAACTGGGCATTTTCCCGATGGTAACAGGGCCGTAGGAACAGGTGTGGGGGGGCACAGGGGACACGTGCCCTGCCTCAAATCCCGGCAAGATTTACGATGATTTCTTTATTTCAAATTGAAAGTTTAAGAAAATCGTTGGCTCTCCCCCAAAATATTTCTGAAAACATTACATTATAGCGAAAATCGGTATCTAGGTCTCACATATTTATAAATGTATTAAGAATAAGCTACTGTATGCTCGGGAAGGTTCGAATACTACGACGGACGAACATATTTCTTCTATAAAAAGCTGAAACTGTTACTAAATGTATGTGGTATAAGAAAGAGGCGGCTCTACTGTAATCTCAAAATGATAACTGATAAATTGTCCTTACCTTCAGCGCAATTATGGCGTATGTTCTTTTTCTTTAACTTTAAGGACCTGAGACCATCTTGGTAAGTTTTGAATTTTTTCCGACAGATTGGATCCGTTTACCACAATCGTCTCTACCGATAGTGAATTCACCACTTTCTAATGATAAGTGCTCGTCAAACTCTCGAAGCCCGAAAAAAATGCATCCATAGAAAAAAGTAAATTGTAGGTTTTCGGCACTGTTGTTGCCAAACACACATTCAAGTTAAACAATTTGTCCTCATTGTCTCGAAAATATCGCGTAATCCATACATTGTTAGGCGGTATAGTGTTTTTGACGGATATGGCTCACCATCATGCTTTCTTGAGTTTTGAAACGGGGAGAAAATGTGCAGGCAGACCGGGACTCGAACCCGGGACTTCGGAATACCAATCCGATGCTCTACCGACTGAGCTACACGGCCGTTTATACATTTTCTCCCCGTTTCAATATTCATGTCCTATACCGAACAAATTTTAAAATTCGTCATCGAATTACTGCGGGTACTTTATATATAAGCAATTACAGTCGTCGGAGACTAATCAGCGTAATACCATCACGGCCCAATGTTGGGCGACAGTTGTCACAGTATAGAACTTGAATATGAATATCAAAACGGGGAGAAAATATGTAGGTAGCCAGGTAGCTCAGTCGGTAAAGCATCGGAACGGTATTCCGAGGCCACGGGTGCGAGTCCAGCTCTGGCTGCCAATTTTTTGCACCTTGTGACATTTGTGGTTTTGAAACCTGTTGTTTGTCACTATTGTATATAGCTTATATGTTGTGCATATTTTATGATAGGCATAGCCACTAAGAGATATTGGTATAACTTCAAGACATTTTCAAACTGATGTGATATAGCTCAAATTTGAGGAATCAGAAAACATTCTGATAGATAAAAATGACATTGCAGGTAACCGCGCCATAATAGATTAGTGGCTTAATACCGTTTGCAAAACAGTCAAGCTAGTCAACCGTAGTTCCGTTAACTAAAATGGCCGCCAATGGCTTGTTTTATGTATTTATTATATCCGCAATAACCGCATTTTAAGACACTTTCCTAAAGTATTTCAACGGTGTACTTAGACATGTATTACAAACAGCAACAGTTCGGTATAAGCCAGTTTACGAAAAGTAGCATCAGTGAACCGAGTGCATGTGTGTCGGGAAAGTGGGGCCAACCAAAGATCGTTACAGAATCGGAAATTGTTTTTCTCTGCCATTTCTACAAAAAAATGTTTCTTCATGCTATTTAATTACGTCTACTGTTCATTAAAACACTGTCATGACGCCACTTCATTGTTCTCGCAGTAGCGCAATTTTAATACTGGACTGAGTTAACTGGGACTCAGTACTGTATTTTCCACGTGGAGTCCAATATTTGTATAATATTGGACATTTATTTGATATATTGGATTGCACGAGGAAACCGATTAGTTTACACATTCAATTTACTCATGCAGTCCAATATTTAGCAATAGTTTGATTCCATACAAATACATTATTGTAACCTACTGAAAGCAATCCAATTTTTAACGTATTACTGAAAGTCAAAGAGAAAATTGATATCAAAACAAAGTTTTATGTATCTATGCCTAATCAATATGGAAGTATTTGCAAAAGATTTAGAATAATTTTATGCATTTTATTGCATGCGCTGACGTAGTCCTACTCCCTTAATGACACCTTCATAGAGCATCAACTCCCCTTGAAAAATATTGCTTAGGTTTCCAGTTTTAATGGGTGTGTAAGAATTTGATCACTGTCTATATTAAAAACAGTTTTATAAGACCAATGATGATAGTTCTGAGAGGCTGTACAGTAGCAGATACGAGGGAGGGCATATTCTTCATATAGTCCCAAGTCCCCTTGCATTAACTTTGAAAGTAAAACTTAACTACTATACTACCGTTAATTGGAAACAAATCAACCATAATAATTCGGTAATGTTAACTTTTTTACGTTTAACTACCTTTTTAACAGTATTTTAGTCACAGAAATAGTAGCAATAATTTACGAAAGTTAAGTGGATAATTGCATTTACAAACAGTGCATTTTTGTTATGTAACTGTCCACATTTCCGAATTTATCCGTACATGGCAGAATAACTAATCTCATGCTTTCATGGCATTCATACACGTTTCTGAATGTTTATGTAAATTTCTACAAATTGCATTTTTGTTTTAATTATTGTGAGGAACATTAACCATTTACAATAAAACTTTTGTACCCTTATGCTCAGAATTCATGTTTATTGTGTATAACATTCAATGTACCTTCAAACAAAAGGCTGTGGAAAAGTTGAAACACATAAGTTGGTTTTCGCTGGAAAGTAAGGCAAAATTCTAACTACACCATTTAAAACTGTTTAATAATATCAATGACTATTCTAGGTCACCTAACACAGTATATTCACACAAGTTGTTTTAATACCCTAAATTTTCCCGTTGAAAACCTTGGCGATATCCGTATTGAGAAACAAACAAACAAAAAACACGCGTGTCTTGTGTAAGCGCATAAAGTTGATATTGTACTTGCATTTTAATGCCTGAAATTAAAATTAAGCGTTTATGAAACGCGTGACATTCCGTAAAATGGAACTTCCGTGTTCCTTTTAAAATATAAACTTTTACAGCACCGTACATATCACAAACTGCCTGCGTTCCTTGTGTCTGAAGCATTAGCTCACCCATGAACAATGTTTTACCTAATGGTCTCTATCAATATTCAAGAGAGAAATGGAATTGAGATTGAACAGATTATAAGGAATGAACAGGAGCATAACAATAATAGTTCTTGGAAGGAAACAATTAAGAAGAAACAGCCTCTTGTCTGAAGTTTTGTTTGAGTTCAGTCATAGAGAACAAGTCTCTCCACAAATGAGTTGCTGACAAGTTTTGATGTGTCCCAAAAACTGGAGTGCCAATGACAAGCTTCAACTGGAAAAGGTCTCCAAAACACAAGATAGATATACCTCCATAGAAAGAGTCATCCAATGTGTCTTTGATTTCTGATAACCACCTGTGTATATGTATGAATGTTAAAATGCTCACCATACTCACTTTGTCTATCACAAGTAATTTAACATTCTTGAATAACAGCCTCAAGTGTTTTAATACTTTATCGCCTAACTTGTTGTATGTAGCATGTGCAGAATGAGTCACAACCAGATGTAGCAAGTTGTGCAATGTCCAACCGTTGACGTTGTATGCAGCTACGCCAGTCGGTGCGGACACAAGAATATTTGGTAGCTGGCTGAAATTTAAACGCAGGACGTTTTCACGAACTACCTTCAAGAGGTATGATTTGCCACAACCAGCCCCACCTGTAACAAACAAGTGAAATGTTTCTTTTCTTGTCAGCTTACATTCAATGAAGTCCAAAACTTTGCGCTGTTCAGTAGACAAAGATGATAAAGCAACGCTGTACTGCATATCTGTCATTGTATACTGTGATAGTGGTTTAAAGTCGTCAGACGAATAACCTGTGTTGACAGTTCTGTCTTTATGAACATGCATGTCGTGTTCTTGTTCATCTGCAAAGGTAAAAACGCTATCATGAAGCGAGCATTCCAAAGGGTGGTCTTCATTGTTAAGAACAAAGGAAGGCGTGATCTTTGACTGTATGTCTGTAGTGAGTTCAGATCCAAGAGACTGAAGTTGCAAAAAGCACGTTGTAGTTTCTCCTTATACCTGCACATTTACAAGAATGTTTGATCTAATTCAGGATATGTTTTGCTTAAAGCCTCTTCAGTGGTACTGCTGTATGGCTTCATGCCTCCATGGAAGGAATAAGCAAAGGAATGCATAATAGTAGTTTTCCGGGTCCTTCGCAATGTTTGGCAGGAATGTTCTGAAAGCCACCTGGCTTCTCCTTTCTTTGATGTACTGCTGGGGATCACCAATAAGCTTATGCCAAAGCAGTTTTGATCGACTAACGATTTTTTCTCCATGTTGAAGCACTTTATAGGTAGTTGCAAATTCAGCGAGGCACATGCGCTCAAATACTGGTTGGTCAGGGCGTCTTGCGTATAAATCATGTATATTCTGAGAAAAGATGTGTGCTCTCAACTGGCAATTGCTGTAATACTTTCTTAGGTTTCACGATGCGGTGCCTTTGCTGTGGCAGCAGCTGCTGGGGGTATATGTAGATGGTACCTCGTGAAAATAAACCATTGTCAAAGCGAGTAGCCTGAATGCAGCCTCCTGCGCGCTTAGTAAGCGATGTGTTAACAGTATGTTTCCTATCTTAGGGAGACGCTTACGCATAGAAGCATCTTGAGGTAATTTATTTATTGTCTGCGTGAGGAATGCCCTAAGCGAATTTGGTTCATCTTTGCAGATATACGTGCATATATATACTGCTGCTGCATTCTTACACCCAACAACTTGAATGTCCATATTTGCATTCCAGCTCTTAAGAATTTCTCTATTATATGGGTTTATCCATATGCTGTTCTCATCACGTCTTAAAGAATAAAACCTTCCAGCTGTGGAAGATATGTTGATAATCTCGACGGTAGTGAATTCACGTATCTTCTTTGGAAAATCAAAGCGACATACTGTTGGCCTGTAAGTTTTTTTTGCATGTATGTGTGTGCGAATGTGTCTGAAGAGCTTTCACAGTATTAAGTTCATCATCTTCAGGGGGCAGCTGAGCTGAAATATATTTGGCACTAAACCACGGTTGCACTAATATGTTAAACAAATGCCTAATGTTTGTGTTACTTTCTGGGTGAATAGACAGAACTGGTAATTGCAAAGCCGAATAAAGTGCCAGGATCTGAAACATCCCTGACCATTTGCCTTCTTCTGCTGTATCGTAAGCTTCACTTTTAACATAAACAAGTATATCTGCAACAGACAGTGAATTTGTTTGGAGCATATGAAAGCGACCACTGAACTGTATGTACTGTCTAATGTGTTCAATAGTTTTTTTCTTCCACAATTCAATATTCAAGTTATTGTACATATCTAATATGAATAATAGTATCCTAAGCTCATCTGACATACATTCATCGCCAGTTAAAGCTATAGCATTGTACTAACAGTTTCCATTTGCAGTTTGCAGTTATTCGTAAAGGGGTTGTTGAAAAAAAGGCGTTAAACCCAAAACAAAAAAAAGTTTGTAGGAGCATCACTTGGCATGAATGTTTTTGCGTAGTTGCGTAGTTGTCGATACTGCTGGTCTGTAAGGTACAGCTAACTGGCGAGCTCACCCTGTACTGTCATATGTGCGGCTTGATCTGTTCACAAACGCTCTGCAGAGCACCAAAATCTTTGCGAAATGGCTATAGCAATTTTGACCATGCAAGTCCTGAAGGTGTTCCTTTGGGAAGCCATCTGAAATTGGGAAAAAGAAGCGAAGATTAGAACAGACAGTAACGATGAAACAAGAGAACCATAAAGGCCATATATCGCAAACCTGGCCTATTGACCCAAAGAGCATCAAGAATAACACTCTGACCAAGTTTCATTAAGATATGGTCATAAATGTGGCCTCTAAAGTATTAACTAGCCTTTCCTTTGATTTGACCCGATAACCTAGTTTTTGATCTCACATGGCCAAGATTCGAGCCTGACCCAAAGATTACCAAGATTAACAGTTTGACTAAGTTTCATAAAAGATACATTCACAAATGTGACCCCTAGAGTATTGACAAGTTTTTTCTTCGAATTGACCTGCTGACCTAGTTTTTGACCCATTGGACCCAGATTTGAACTTGACCAATAGACAAGCAAGATTAATATTCTGACTAAAGTTCATTAAGTTATTGTCATAAATGTGGATTCTAGAATATTAACTAGCTTTTCCTTTGTTTTGACCTGGTGACCTAGCTTTTAATTATACATGATCCAGATTCAAACTTGAATGATCCAGATTTTGACAAAGTTTCATGAAGATACAGCCATAATTGTTGCCTCTATAGTGTTAACAAGCTTTTTCTTTTTATTTGACATGGAGACCTAGTTTTTTGACGCAAGATAACCCAATATCAAACTTCGCCAAGATTTTATTGAGGGTAACATTCTAACCAAGCTTGATTCAGATTAGGCCAATATTGTGACCTATCGAGTGATAACAAGCTTTCTCTCTAGTTTGACTTGGTGACCTAGTTTTTGACCCGAGATGACACAATATCGAACTTATCTTAGCAACATTATTGAGGCAACATTCTGACCAAGTTTCATTCAGTTTGAGCAAAAATTGTGACCTCTAAAGTGTTAACAGTCAAATTGTTGACGACAAACACACAACGTAGGAACACCGACATAGGGCCATGACAATAGCTCACCTAGAGCACTTAGGTGAGCTAAAAATTTTGTCAATTTTTAGCATAAACCCACATACTATTCTGGTATCTTGCCTTGGAAATTGCTATTGGACAGATGTATTGAACAGTCGAAGAACAGACAGACACCAGCACATAACATAATACATCTCTTAAGTGTATGAAAAGGGGAAGTAATTCATGAAAAATTTGTGCGACAAGTATTCACCTTGTGTCGAATGATGTAAGCGATGTTACTGTACATTATTAACTTACGAAGCAAACCCATCCAGAAATAATAAAGACTGAGTGAAAGTGCATAAAAAACTAACCTGAAAATCTAAGTGGAAAATGGGAGAAAAACCATTAAATATTGGTGCAAGAGGTACCAAGAGGTATGGCCCTTTATGTGAAATGATGTGAGTGTTGATGAAGATAACAATTTCAACTATGAATCAAGCCCACCAAGCAATTACAAGGTTTTGATGGAAAAAATAGAAAGTAAAAAAAACAAACTTTTTACTTAGTTAGTGACGCGGAGAGACGCTGACATTGATGCCTTTCGAGTAGGATACCTCCCCTTATACTTCATTTACTCAAGTTAAACATTTTGTGTTGAGTTTAATGCTTTGTAGAATTCTGGAAGAGGTAAACAGTATACCAGTCCTGAAAAGGTTGGTGTAAGCTCACAACGGCTTTGCAGGTAGAAGCTATCTGTAAGATACTGAAATTGAAGGGCAAACACCAAACAGGGAGAATATTTTTTGCATGGGCCATCACCCGGGTGTACAAGCAAATATCGCATTGCAAGCTACACACTTTTTATGGATGCACACACTGGTGCAATGTTATTATCTGTAAAGTTGGAAATCAGCCTGCATGTTAGTCTTTATCAATCTATTTACAAAACACACGAAAGCTTGAGAACTGTGAACATGGGAAAAATAACAAAGCACAGATACTACAAAATCCCAACTGCACATATAATATATATTCTTATTATAACATAAGGTTGAAAATTGCGAACATGGGAAAAATAACAAACATGGTTACTACATAAGTCCAACTGTACATATTTTGTATGTTATTATTATTTAACACGTGGAGGACAGTCTTGCCTTTCTGGAAGTCATTCGCACACAACCTAACAATGGAGAAACAACTATTTTTCTTTATTTTACAAAAGACCTACCTTTATTCAGGTTTATACCCCCAAGAAAATGTAAAACAAGAGCTCCGCCAAAATGGCTGAATACACACCTGAAAGAATACATCAGAGAATGGGAGCAAAATTTTTTAGAGCTTGATAGTCGAAGTCCAAACAACAAGAACAACAAAAAAAGCAAAGACAAGTAACAAACAGGGAATGTCACGCACCAAAAACGCAGCCTCCCCAAAACGAAACCCACAGCACGCAAACATGCACACCACAAACACACACAAAGCCGACACATGAGAACAAAACGAACAAACAAAGGAACACAGTGGGGCACCGCCTTGGAACGGTCAGTGGCAAAAACACCACTGGGGAGCTTAAACCGGTTTATGGTGCGCACCCAACCTCACTTTTACCCCCACCATGTTCAAAAGACACGGGACAGTGTAAATAAAAGTAATCCCCTCCAGTTGAATCTCTGAAAAAACAAAGACAATTATCAAACAGGGAATGCCACGTACCAAAAACGCAGCCTCCCTAAAACGAAACCCACAGCACGCAGACGCGCACACCATAAACACACACACACATACACATACACCCAAAGCCAACACATTAGGACAAAACGAACAAACAAAGGAACACAGTGGGGCACCGCCTTGGAACGGTCAGTGGCAAAAACACCACTGGGGAGCTTAAACCGGTTTATGGTGCGCATACTAAATATGAAAAAAGAAAAAAAAACGTAATACAATAAGTCATAGAACAGCATCACGGTGTGTACTCTCCTGCATCAGAAGGTCTACAATTGTGTATTGCTTACTACCCAATGAATGCAACAAGACCCTTAAGAGGAAGACCTTACTGTTGTGCCAACCTTAACAGTAACAAAATTGAATTTATGCTTTAATAAGAAATGATCATGTAAGCAAAAAATATTTCCTCATCACAGTAAATTTAAACTTTCCTCAGGGCTTGTTTTTTTCTAATTAAAGGCCTTCCAGCAGAAACATTTTAGATTTTTTTATCAGAAACCCCAAGCCAATGTAGGCATTTAACTCAGACAGATTTGGTATCTAACTGGACCAAAAATATGTAACAAACATACCTAGACAAGAAAAGCATATTTTTTTTCCAATAATGTAAATCAGAGTCACAAGGATTGCCCCTGCATGTGAAGATTTATTTTTAAGCATAATGGCAATACCCTTGGTAGCGATAGCAATATTTAACTCTATCAATAATTTATGACGCAAACAAACCCAAAGGAAAAAAATAAGTAAATAAAAACACAACGCTAGCAAAAACCATGACAGAAGTGTGGTTTTATGCCACTCCATTTGTAGACTTTGAAAATAAATAATGGTTAAATAAAAGTTCAACAAAATGCTAATGCAAAGACATGCTACAAAAAATAAAATATCAGGCTAAAAAGAACAAGAACAATGTGCCTGTTTCGCTACAGCTTGTTTTTCGCCAAAAAAAAACAATCGCAAGAATTCAAATGTTTGCAAGCTGAGGCAAATGCACTAGCAAAGAAAAACATCATACAAAGGACATTTTTTTACTGGAGCATACGTTTGTATAGTTATGAACACTATGAGCTAAAACAGCACCATATGCTTTTTAGACATAACATGTTATAACTAACAAACACATTTATTTCTTTTATAGCAATACATGCAAAATGTGGTCTTAACAAGAGTTGCTCATAAAACAGGGCGCTCCACTATTCAGGGATTTGACAGAAAATGAACAAATCTCTCAATAAGAGACCTCTACTTTGAAACGGAGATGCGCCAAAGAAAAAATAATACTGTCAAGAACACATATAAGACTTATTAATATTCTTACCACACACACAGTTGATGATAGTTATAATATATTTGTGTTTCAAGTCATTATCTTATATGGTACCAAAGTTATGTCCAGAAAAAAAGCGAAGTTTGTTTAAAAACACTGAATGAAAATGGGGCATAATTAGGTCAAAAATACAGAGTAATGGGATTTGTAACACATATGCAGAAGAATGATTATAGAGAAGGTATTATTAATTTCAAGCCATTATCTTGTAAAGAACCAGAGATATGTCTATAAACGAAACTTCCCTAAAACTTTAACATGAAAGTAATCACAAGTATAACATTTTTTTTTAAGTTTGACCTAGGATATAATGGGTCCAGTCCCTGCACATACTTTGTTTGTATGCTGGACAATGTTTATGTGAAGTTGCAGTATGACATCAGCAACAGCAACAAAGATATGACAGGTAAACAAAGGTTGCCTTAAAAATTAACCAAGAAGGGCCACGCCAAAGCCAACTCCAGTTCGAGTGAAAAAGCCGGCTACTCTCTGAAAAAGTGGAGCTAAAGAAAATGTATGCTTTAATAATGACAGAAAAAAAACCCAACAAAAACATACATCTCAATTATTCAAAACACTGCAATGTAACTTCTAACCTAACTATGAGCATATGGGTAAAATACAAGAGCATATGGTATAATTTAAGAGCTGTTCTACATTTAAACTGACAACACACAACTTTATGCAAACAAGAGGCCCATGATGGTCCTGAATCGCTCACCTGTTCCCACATGACCTAGTTTTGAGTATGATGTCGTTTTTTCTATTATTTGACATAGTGACCTAGTTTTTGAGCTCATGTGACCCAGTTTTGAACTTGACCTAGATATCATCAAGATAAAAATTCTGAACAATTTTTATGAAGATCCATTGAAAAATATGGCCCCTAGAGAGGTCACAAGGTTTTTCTATTATTTGACCTATTGACCTAGTTTTCGAAAGTACGTGACCCTGTTTTGAACTTGACCTAGATATCATCGAGGTGAACATTCTCACTAATTTTCATGAAGATCTGATGGAAAAAATGGCCTCTAGAGAGGTCAAAAGATTTTTCTAATTTTAGACCTACTGACCTAGTTTTTGACCGCATTTGACCCAGTTTCAAACTTGACCTAGATATCATCATTCAAGATGAACATTCAGACCAACTTTCATACAGATCCCATAAAAAGTATGGCCTCTAGAGAGGTCAAAAGGTTTTTTCATTATTTGACCTACTGACCTACTTTTTGAAGGCACATGACCCACTTTCGAACTTGATCTAGATATCATCAAGATGAACATTCTGACCAATTTTTATGAAGATCCATTCACAAGTATGGCCTCTAGAGAGGTCACAAGGTTTTTCTATTTTAAGATCTATTGACCTAGTTTTTTATCATAGATGACCCAGTTTCAAACTTGACCTATATATCGTCAAGATAAACATTCAGACCAACTTTCAAACAGATCCCATAAAAAGTATGGCCTCTAGAGAGGTCACAAGGTTTTTTCATTATTTGACCTACTGACCTACTGTTTGAAGGCACGTGACCCACTTTCAAACTTGACCTAGGTATTATTAAGATGAACATTCTGACCAATTTTTATGAAGATCCATTCACAAGTATGGCCTCTAGAGAGGTCACAATGTTTTTCTATTTTTAGACCTACTGACCAAGTTTTTGACCGCACGTGACCCAGTTTCAAACTTTACCTAGATATCATCAAGATGAACATTGAGACCAACTTTCATACAGATCCCATGAAAAATATGGCCTTTAGAGAGGTCACAAGGTTTTTCTATTATTTGACCTACTGACCTAGTTTTTGACCGCAGTTGACCCAGTTTCAAACTTGACCTAGATATCACCATTCAAGATGAACATTCAGACCAACTTTCATACAGATCCCATAAAAAGTATGGCCTCTAGAGAGGTCACAATGTTTTTTCATTATTTGACCTACTGACCTACTTTTTGAAGGCACGTGACCCACTTTCGAACTTGACCTAGATATCATCAAGATGAACATTCTGACCAACTTTTATGAAGATCCATTCATAAGTATGGCCTCTAGAGAGGTCACAAGGTTTTTCTATTTTTAGATCTATTGACCTTTTGATCACAGATGACCCAGTTTCAAACTTGACCTATATATCATCAAGATAAACATTCAGACCAACTTTCATACAGATCCCGTAAAAAGTATGGCCTCTAGAGAGGTCACAAGGTTTTTTCATTATTTGACCTACTGACCTACTGTTTGAAGGCACGTGACCCACTTTCAAACTTGACCTAGATATTATCAAGATGAACATTCTGACCAATTTTTATGAAGATCCATTCACAAGTATGGCCTCTAGAGAGGTCACAATGTTTTTCTATTTTTAGACCTACTGACCTAGTTTTTGACCGCACATGACCCAGTTTCAAACTTTACCTAGATATCATCAAGATGAACATTGAAACCAACTTTCATACAAATCCCATGAAAAGTATGGCCTTTAGAGAGGTCACAAGGCTTTTCTATTATTTGACCTACTGACCTAGTTTTTGACCGCAGTTGACCAAGTTTCAAACTTGACCTAGATATCACCATTCAAGATGAACATTCAGACCAACTTTCATACAGATCCCATAAAAAGTATGGCCTCTAGAGAGGTCACAAGGTTTTTTCATTATTTGACCTACTGACCTACTTTTTGAAGGCACGTGACCCACTTTCGAACTTGACCTAGATATCATCAAGATGAACATTCTGACCAATTTTATGAAGATCCATTCACAAGTATGGCCTCTAGAGAGGTCACAATGTTTTTCTATTTTTAGACCTACTGACCTAGTTTTTGACCGCACGTGACCCAGTTTCGAACTTGACCTAGACATCATCACGGTAAACATTCAGACCAACTTTCATACAGATCGCATGAAAAATATGGCCTTTAGAGAGGTCACAAGGTTTTTCTATTATTTGACCTACTGACCTAGTTTTTGACGGCACGTGACCCTGTTTCGAACTTGACCTAGATATCATTTAGTTGAACATTCTGACCAATTTTCATGAAGATCTTGTGAAAAATGTGACCTCTAGAGTGGTCACAAGCAAAAGTTTACGCACGGACGACGGACGCTGCGCGATCACAAAAGCTCACCTTGTCACTTTGTGACAGGTGAGCTAAAAAGCACAAGATAAAATAATGTATACTAGACATATGCATCGGCACCACATAACAGATTCCCACAGTTGTTTTCGGTACGGGTAACTATTAAAGAACTATGCATCACTTAGACAGGGCGCACAACCAGGATAGCTTAAACAGCTACCAAAACCGCGTTACTCTAGGCACAGAAATAACGTTTTTACCAGGCTTAGGGGCAACATAAAGCAGTAACTGTAACCACCTGCACTTAATCATGCAAACTCAGATATGCAACTGCATTTGACCACTTATTAAAACCTGATTACATGCAATGTAATGCATTCAATTACAGCTTTCTTTCTGCTTGTAATTATGATTACTTTAGATCACTGGAGGTATAAGATGACATTAGGGCATAAATATAGAACTTAATAATGCAACTAATTATCTTATAGCATTGCTTTCTTTTCTTTTATCTGGAGAATATCAATTTTAAGTACAATGATGCCGGAAACATCAGTCCATTACTAAACCATAACAATTAAGACGCATGATAGACTTTACTTATTAAAGTTCAACAATCCGCTGTTCCACCTACATTTTTTTACTCTGGGGTTAAGGTATTATGCACAGGTGGAAAAATAGGACATTTAGCAGGCAATACATCAACAACCTACATACTGCTCCTGGGCAATGCAAACAGTGCATGTCGAAATTAAATCAAAATTGTAAGCATTTGCCCTGGGAAACAAACTAATTCCTGAACATTACATAAAACATAGTATATATTTTATTAGACATTAAACTGAAATAGCTCACTTTTAGCCACAATGTCCATACTTGTACATGTAATGATTTTAAATGCACAACAAAGCTTCACAGGGTATAAACCTTCACAGAGAAATTCATTGTAATCCACTTACCATATATCACCTAAATTTTATGTAATGGAAATGAGTACAGCATATATAAAAAGTATTAGAAACATTCATATCAGCAAGTTTTTTTTTGCGAGCAGGGATCCTGTCTCTGCATGATATAATCGCAACCAAACAGTCGTTTCAATACTTCACTGAAAGATGCCAAAGGGGGCGATGTTTTTTTTTTCCTATATACCCAAGGGTTGTTTCTAACCCATAAAACAACTAATGGGTCCATTGTTGGTAATTGTTTGTACCTGACTTTTCAACACATTGACACATGTTTTTCTTTTGCAAAAGTATTAATTGCATTTATATAAAAATACATGGAAACATAAGCACTGAAATTAGGTAACGGAATTTATTTTACATGCTGTTTGTTTGTCATAGCTTTCAACAAAGTTTACTAAAATGTAATAAATTTCACAAGATCATGTTTATTAAGCGTAATGATGCCTCACTGCAAAATTAATGCCAAAAATGAAGTTTCTGAATTTCCAGATTAACTAATCAATAATTGCAGCATCAAGCCTGCAAATATAACAAAAAAAAAACTTTATACCCAGTTATATATGCTTTATATTCCTGCCACACAGACAAACCGTAAAGCTGAAAAACACCCAAATGCAATCATGATAATTTAACTGCAAATAATGTAATGTATTTAAAAAGTGGCGAAAATTTAGAGCCATTAAATGCGAATGTAATTGGTAAATGCCAAAGAAATTGCAATGTAATCAATGACTAAAACATGTAACTTGCTTCAAGCCTGCAAATAACTACCGCAAATGAACCATGTATCACTTCACGTTTTTAACTTTACACATGTCAACATAAAAACACTTATAACATGTCTTCGACACTGAACTTCCATTTTTTTCACCACTGGATTGTTACATGTATCGTTAGAACCAGAGCATGAAGATACAGTACTCCTTGAATATATAGAAGATGGTGGCGTATTTGTCGATAAGTCCAAAGCAAAATCTTCACAACTGAACATCCCAGTGGACAAGTCAGGCACCCACACCGTCTTCCTTAAATCGACTGCACCAGCCTCAGATGGAGCACTAATTCCTACAGACGTAGGCACTGAATACACATCACTGAAAGCAGTGCCCTCCATAAACTTACTTCCAGAAGTAACACTCATTATTGGCGCAGGCGAAGGTAAACATGCACCTGATAGCGATGACCCTACCTTACTGTCCAAAACATTTTGCTGCAGCGGACTAACAGCAGAACATAACAAACTCATTTGCTCTGTTCCCTGCATTCAAAACAAACCTGAAACATTTCTCTTTCACAAAACGAAACACTTCCTCACTAGTCTGACTAATCACTTCCTGAACACTAAGGCCCAAAAACGTTTCTGCAACCTCGTTAAACATCACTACACCAACACTGTTGTTACATGTTGTAACTGTAACATTCACTTTCAAACCATTCGCTGATATGATATAGCGACTTTGGCACTTCTCACATTAGAATCTACCCACATCAAGCTTATGCATAGATTTATTGCAACCCATCGCTGGGCACAAAGAATACACCTCAAAAGTCAAAGAGGTTGGCATAGAATCAACTGCATGCTTCTTGTCAGAGTCAGTTAGATGCTTTACAGACTTAACACTAACTGCAGCCTCTTTCTCTGGGGACAAGTTCAAAGCTGTTTGGCCATCACACGGGATATCAGACAAGTGTATCAAATCAGGTCTATCGATATTAAGCGCATACTCTGCCATAGTGCAGTTTAAGACTAAATAATTTCCATACACTCTAACAGTCGCCCCTTCAATGGCAATTGTATCACCAGCCTTCCCTTCAAAATCCAACGCCTGGCTTCTCCAAAATGATATATCTACAGTGCAACTTGCATCCCGGATTGTCACCGGCAGCATCCTAGTACCACTCCTTGTACTTAGTTCGCCAACTTTTACAATCTTGCCAGCAACATTAACTTTTTGTTTTTCCATGCCTCTAACATCTTGCAGCGGTGTAAAGGAAATGGTTGGGCAAAACGGGCCTTCAGCACTTTCCGATATATCAGTGGCAGATCCAGAGGCATCACATAAGACAGCTGTGTATCTCCTCCCATTATTGCCATACTTTGAAGGTTTATAAGCTTTCTTCACTGTAATCTTCACATACACATCTTCCTTGTCTCTAAAGGAGTCTATCTCTGACAATGGGGTGTACCTATTTCAAAAAACCAGCATTGTTTAGCTTTTGGCAACGTACAAAGCCATACAACCTAAACATACAATATATCAGACCACAGCTTAATCTATACAATATCCTTTACTTTACTATCACTTGCCTGTACCTTTTCATATTCCGCGTATGTAAACCTGCATATGTTACAATTTAAGACCATGTACATGTCTGTAAAAGACAAATTGTTCCAAGGAAGATTAACTATTTCCACACATCAGCAACCCAGACTAAAAGAACAGGCTTTTGTCCAGTCAATGTAAAGTTCTCTTTCTCATCTAAATCCCACGTACAACCATAACACACAATACTAGTGAAGGAACTACGTGAAATACACTGTCATAAACTTTCTTTGCCTCATCCTTTGCTTCACAATGAGTCAATATCAGGGCAAAAGAAGGTAATTTAGGGAAAACAAGAGTACCACAATTTCACAATATCTGACCTTCAGAGCAAATTTCTGTAACCTAGCACTTGTATTTGCAAATGGAATTTTAATTGTGTGGTTGTTTAGAAATTATTGTATTTTTTTGGTGTTTTAAGATCACCAAGAAAAACTTCTTGCCAGGCAGAGATACCCTAAAATACACCCAAAATGTGGAAGTAACATATATGTTGCACCACAGAGAAGTGGTCATGGTTTCTCCCTACAGCCAATTATAACAAAATTACAATAAAAGTTATTTATAGTAATAGCTAAGGGAAGTTAATCTCAACAAAAAAAACAAGAACTGTCGGAGGACAGCTACGCTCGACTATTCAGCAGCCTTGCCAATTGATTGAATGTAGAAGACGGAAAAAGGGGGCATAATTTTGTAAAAATAAAAACAAACATACAATGAATAAGCCAAAAGCACAATTGACCAGCAACAGCCAGTGCCAGACTATTTGCGGGATTATCTGTAAATAATACTTACATTTTCAACCTATATCCTCCAGTCACCTCCAGCTTCAAGCCCACAGATGAAACCCAACACCACTAGCGAACTTCACACGTGAAACTTTGTTGTACAAGAGCAACTCCAAACTAGGGCACCATCTAAAAAAATCAGAATTTGTCAACCCATAACATAATTAGAATACAGCAATGTGTATAATTGATATCAGGAAATACAAAGCAACACAGCGAGCTAATGCTGCAGAAGGTAACCCAACATGTCGGCAAATATACAATCTCAAAAAATCCCCGACATTACTTTTTACCAAGTAACAATTTACACTGCAAACAAATTTGCATTGAATATATTTCATATCAACAGATAGTGAAATAGTACCAAAAAAATAACCTTTACTCTAAATGAAAGGGACATAATCCATGAACAAGTCAGTACTTGAGTCAGTCATTTTCTGTGTCAAACAATGGCGGCAACAATTATAAACGTGCTCACTTAGTGGTCTAATCCCACTAAGCTATTACAAACATAAAATAATACCACATAAAACCACCTTCCCTAAAACACAAAGCACAAAGGGGAAATACTATATAAAAAAATGTACCAGAGTTTCGCAAGTTGAGCACACACAATGCATGCAATAGTGTTGATCAACTATCTACAGTTTGAGGCAAAAAACATTCAACAATTACCAGACAGGGGTGAAACTGTTGCAAGTTTATGAAACCTATGTCATTTGCTTCTTCGGCCTTTCTAATACCTGTTTTAGTTATAAAATATAGTTAACCCAAGCAATTTATTTGAAAAGTCTTTTTTTTGCTGCTCTCACAAAATGGCTTCCGTAATATTATTAACGAAAAACTGCTGCCAACCATTTCCTCTTCTAGTCTGCTCATGACCTGCTAAGCATAATGGGCTGCTAAGAATTTTATAGTTTTTAAAGTTTTTTGTGTAAGGCTTTATCAGACTTGCTTTAAAAATTATATTGCATAGCTGGAAAGACAGAACTTCAAGGAATCTGGAAATAATTGCGCAAGTCTCATTCAAAATGAAGAATTGGTACAGGAGGGCTTTGCGGTATTGCTTCAGAGCAAAACTTTGTAAACCTAAATGAAATAGAGGAATAAATCCATGTAATATCAGTGCTATAGCCAATGCATTTTTTCTACCGCTATGCATTGAAGGTGGTCATGGCAAATACCTTTTTATGTATCTTCTAAAACCATCAAGTAACTACAAAAACAGAATGGTATAACGGCTTAGCCAAGATAAAGGGTACCCCTGATGTTTCACATATGGTGAATTTTAAACTCAATCTAAATTTCATATCGTGTCATGAGATTTCAAGGTACATCCTTTGAGCACAAGAATCGATCAGGGTTTTCTTCAATTATGCGAAATAAAAAAGTTACGGATGCTTAAGGAACCACACCCCTTAGGGCCTACGG
>NW_026459456.1:0-8890 GCF_021730395.1 Mercenaria mercenaria | reverse complement strand
GCTAACATAAGACGATTGGTTTTTTTGGAAAGTTTAGGCGATAAGGGGGTTATTTGAAATTAAAATAAAAATTTATTTTGTAGGGAAAATACACGTTTTTTTGTGTATTAACGTCTGCAGAACCCCGCGGGATTGTTTGTGACCGAGACCGAAGGTCGAGGTCAAAAACCCATAATCCCAAGGGCTTCTGCAGATGTAATACACAAAACAAACGTGTATTGTCGCTATTCTTGCATAAAAATATATTTCACGGCGTTTATGTATTGTTTTCTACGGATGACTTGACGATTCCGGTACATTTTTTATTTACCATTCCAGTTGTTCTTGGAAACGGTAAACATGTTTTAAATATCCGTACCAGGGCCCGGAAATAAACAACGCTATCAAAAGCCCCTCCTGAAGGTTTTTAAGCAATTTTTTATCTTCCATTATACAAACATAAAATTACCAATAATTGTTCATATCATTTCACAATTTGGTTGGACTCGATCACATTTTCAAGAATAATAATTTTGCATTCGAGTTATATTGAGTACGGACACGCAGTTGGAGTACGGTAAGTACGAACGTAGTGTCAAGTTTCCAAGCTGTTTATATAAATTCTTTGAGAAAATTAGATAAAAACATACCGACTGATACTTACCAAAATCTAAATATAATACCTAAAAAACGAACAGTAGCACAATTACACCGATACTTATTTATTCACAGTTATTTACAATAACTGAACAGACGCTTTGTAAAGGGAGTGAACTCTAAGAGAAGTAGGGCGTACATTGATGAGGGCAGTCGTTTGGGGTTGGAAACAGATACAGCTAAACATACTATGGATTACATTGTATTTAAATGCTACAAGAGAGGTTGTTAAGGAAGAAAAAAAGAACGCCAGATGCCAAATACAGTGTGCGTAAAAATACATACATTATCCCTGGTAAAGCATTTCAAAAATAAAAATGGGATTAAAACAGCACGGGGAATTTGCCTTTTTTAACACGATTTTCTCCCGTTAATACATGGGCGGATCCAGTGAAAAAAGTAGTTTTTATGCAAGAATATCTTATTTTAGATTTGTTTTCATATTTTCATTTTTGCAGGCTAAATGTTCTTGCAAATAATTTTAAATTCTATAAAAGTTGTTAGAGGGTTGGAAAAATTTAAAAAGTCTGTGTCTAGAAATAATGTAAAAAAGTGAAAAAAAACTTTGTCTTTAAAATTTTGGCAAAGTTTGTCCCTATTTCAACCGAATTTTTCCTAAACCTGTAAAATAGATCAAAAAATTTTAAATATTTTAAAAAAAGAATTTTAAAGGAAAAATTTTCAAAATTTGTACTCAGTAATTAAATTTATTAGATAATTTTACTTTTTCGTTATTTTTAAAATTTGTCCAGTGAAAAGGGTCACAAAGTTGATGTAACGTCTTATTTCCTCGACGTTACAGTTTGTTTTTAAAGGGTTTTTTTTTCTTTAGCTTATGTTTAAAGAAAACATTCAATACGTGGGAATGTTTTGGGAAAAAGTGATCCCATGTATTTTGTAAAATATCGCCATTTTTTTCTTTTCATTTAAAAAGGGAGGAACCACACAATAATTTTTTTTTTTCAGACCCCAAAGTTTTTGAGTGGAAACCAACAAAAACTGGAAGATTTTTTCTGTTTTTAAAAACGTGTTTTTTTTTTCGTTTAATGCTTCAGTAAACTTTTTCCCCAAGAAAACCGAAAAACATGCCCCACTTCGCGCATTTTTTGACGCCCATATATGGGGGGAAAAAAAATCGGCCTTGAAATTTTTGTACCGGCAATTTTTTTTAAACTAAACCCATACATTATACTTTGAAATGAAAGTTTGGCCCATAAAAAACCCCAACATGTTTTTAATGGGAATTGCTTCCCCGTTTTCGCAAATAAAATGAGAGCCAAAAAACGAGTTTTTTTTTTTACAAAAATTTTTCCACAAAAAATAACTTCCCCTCTCTTTTTAAAAAAAAACCCAAACCGAAAATTTTTTTACCAAAATGAAAAAGGTTTTACACTAATACGTCCTTTTTAAATATGTAGTAAAAAACAGAAATTTTTAAAACCCGTGCTGTTTTGTTGGAAATAAAAATTTTTTTAAAAGAAACACTACAGTAACATTTTTTAGGGGGGGGGAAAAAAAAAGGAGGGAAAAATGTGAAGTTAGGGCCCCTTTAAAGGTTTGGGAAAAAAAAGTTTGTTTCTGGTAAAAATGCAAAAACAAATGGGGCAGGTAGCTAAAGTCCCACCATTTTTTTTTCACATTTCCCTTTAAACAATAATAATTTTTTTTTTTATGTTTTTTAAATGGGAAATTTTCTCAACGTTTTCGCTTAAAAAAAAATGAGAGCCAAAAAACGAGTTTTCTTTTTTTTTAAAATTTCCACAAAAAATAACTTCGCCCTCCCTTTAAAAAAAAATATCCACCCGTAATTTTTTTTTTTAAAAACTGAAAAATTTTTTAAACCATTAGGGGGTGTTTCGAATCCCGAAAAAAGGGAAAAAAGTTCTGGGTGTCTTTTTTGGGTTTAATAGTGTTAATGCTTTATAACTGGGTTTCAACACATTTCTTTTTTCTCGACGCACCCATTTCTTTTTGTTTTTGGGGGAAGAATTGACAATTTTCGCAACGTTAACCCAAACGTGAAAAAGAAATTATTTTAATCCTTTATTTAAAAAATTGGGGTAGCTTTTAAAAAAGGGGTTGAAATTTCACAAAAGACGGTAACACAAAAAAATTGTTAAACATACGGGCCAGCCCGGGAATTCTACCGTTCATCCCCGAAATAGGGAAAATTGTTACTGTTTTGCAAAGGATAAGTACAAATTTAAAAAAATAGGCGAACAAAGGCATTGTTTAATTGATAAGAATAATTATCACATCAGGGGAAAACCTAGGTAAATTTCCTTTCATTTGCCCCTAAATTATCTACGGTTAAATTTTCGAAGTTATGCAAGTTAAAAACCATGTATTTTTTTGAAACTTTCTAACATATAAAAAATTTTTTGAAAATACTTTTTCCGAAAAAAAGAGTTTAGACCAACCCAAATTAAAAAACCCAAAATAGAAAACCCTTTTTTAAATATTTTGGGTTTTAAAGCGAACCATATTTATGTAAAATTTTTTAAAAGAAATAAACCCGAATTTGTCTAAAATTTGCAAAAATATTCCACATTTGTTCAGAGCAAATTGGCCGTCGCTTCCCTCCCTTGGTGTGGTCAAAAGGACATGTAGCTAGATAATAGGCGTATTTTCTGCATGGATTCTCGACGCATTTTTTTACGTTTTTTTATCGCTTTTTTAAATTTTAAAAAAAGGTATACGATAAAAGACTCTAGATTTTAAATGACGTTACATTTCATTTGTAAACAAAACAAAAACTATTTCAAAAAGGGTAAAAGGCCCCAAGGCTAAAACCCCAAACCCCAAGGGTCGCCCGGGGCTCAAAACAGGGGTGCCAAAAAGTCAAAAAGAAAAAAACCTTTAGGGAAAATACATTTTAAATTTTTCTGAAAAAATAGTTTCCCATAAACTAAGGTTTTTAAGTAACACTTTTTTGGCAAATATAAATTTTTTTTCTAGGGAAAATTAAAAAAGTTTTGGGAAATTTTTTACCCGTCTGTACGATCTGCAAAACGCTATGGGGGCCCCGTAAAACCTAATCTTGGCGTTTTTTTTCAAAAAATTCATAAATTTTCTTTTTTTTAAAAAAAGCTTTAAAGAGTAAGAATAAAAAACGGGGAATTTTTTTTTAAAAAAGTAGTTGGAAATATTTCTAATCGTTTTATGAAAAAAAAAGTTTTCCCCCCAAAGGCCCCGCCCGTCGGGAAAAATTTGTTAAAAATTTTGCCTTTTTTGATTTAAAAAAATTTGCCGTAAAAAAGGGAAAAAAATGTTTATAAAAATTTTTATTTTGGGCGAAAAAACTGAAAATTTAAAACTTGTTTTTGTCAAAAAATTTGAAAAAATTTAAAAAGGGTTTTGTGACAAAAAAGACAAAAAATCTTTCGTCCGTCTGTACGTAATTTAGGCAAAAGCGTATTTCCGTACTTTTCCGTAGGGAAAAAGGGCCCAGTTTTTTTTTTTAAAGCTTCACATAATTTGGAAATTTTTCCAAACACGAGTTTTTTTAAAAAAAATAACTTTTATGAATTATTTCTAAAAAATTTTTCTAAGCAGATATGAAAATTTTGGAAATATTTTTGTCCCCCGCCCCGGTTTCGCGAAGGACCGTCTCAAAATGTTCTTTTTTTTTCTGAAAATAGCATACTTCTTCATATTTTAAAATGAGGGGCTGGCCTTGTCAGAGGAAGTCATATTTTCCATAACCTGATGTCCGTTTTTAATAAAGGTACCTTGTTGAAAGGGGGAAAGCAATTCCCCCAGAAAAAAAACAGGCCCACTTTTAGGTTCAAACCCCGGGTTTCGACAAAGGGATAAAGGGTTTCATAGTTAAAAATTCCGGTTTTATTCTAAAAAATATGAATTTTTTCAGGCAGTAAAGGGAAGTCCCTAAAAGTTCAAGCACTCCCTTCACGGATTTAAATTACAAAAATGGGGGAAATTTTCCCCAGGGCTCCACGGGGCGGGCCAGCTTTGTGTTGGCCCCGCACCCTACTGCAAATAACCAAATTTGGTCATTTCTGATAAACCCGTTTTTGAGCTCTGATGGCATCATTAAAAAACTTGTAAGTAGCTTAAATGTAAAGCAAGAAATCACAAAAAAATTTATAATTGGGATAGGGGGGTAACTGGGGTGTAAAACTCGCAAGGGGGCCCAAAAACTAACCCTTTGTTTCATTAACACTGAAAAACAGTATGAATTTTTTTAAAAAATTTTCCGGTTTTCCCCCATTTTATTAAAACCCTTCCCCCGACACAAATGGGTCATTTCCCGGGTTTTTTGGGAAAATGGTCTTTAAACCCTAGCCAAAGGGCCCATTTCCATTTGAACCCCTGTATTAAAAGGGTTTAAGTCAAAAGGGACCCAACTGGGTTGAAAAAACCCCCGACATGGTCAAAAAAGCCATTTCAAATATACTTCGTTGCCGTGGGCATGGCCCTTTTACCTAAAAAATAAAAAAATTACCGTTAAATTTTAAAATGGTAAATAAAAAATGGGGGCACTTTACTTTAAATTTTTTGTCATTTTTTTCAGCGGCGAAAAAAGTTTTTGTGATGCTTAAAAAATTCACAAAAAAGGGAC
This sequence comes from Mercenaria mercenaria, assembly GCF_021730395.1. Classification (NCBI taxonomy): domain Eukaryota; kingdom Metazoa; phylum Mollusca; class Bivalvia; order Venerida; family Veneridae; genus Mercenaria; species Mercenaria mercenaria. Next base: position 3,672 of record NW_026459456.1, on the reverse strand, counting down.
GGTAAAACTTTCCCGTTTTTCCCTTTTATTTACAGGGGGCGTATTAGGGAAAACAAAATTTTTTTTTTGGTAAAAAAAAAACGGGTTGGGATATTTTTTAACGCTGAGCGAAGCTAAATTTTTTTGGAAAATTTAAAATAAAAAAAAAACTCGTTTATTGGCCTCATTTTATTTAAAACATCCTTAAATAAAAATCTTTTTTAATTTTATTATAACTTTGTAAATAAAAACTGGGGCACTTCAGCTACCTACCCTTTTTTGATTAGCATGTTACCGAAAAAACTTTTTTTTCCAAACCCAAAAGGGGCCTATCTTTACATTCACGTCATTTTTTTTTTTTTAACGTTTAAAAAATTTTTACTGTTGTGGGTGCTTTTAAAAAAATTTTTAAAGCCACAAAACGGCAAAGGAAAAACTTTTTTTTTTTACTACTTTTTTACAAAGGAAAAAAGTATTAGTGTTTAAAAAATATTCAATTTTGGTTTTAAAAAAAATTTTTGGGGGATATTTTTAAAAGCTTTTCGAAGTTATTTTTTTGTGGGAAAAAATTTTGTAAAAAAGAAAACCTTTTTGGGTTTTCATTTTATTACGCAAAAAAATTGAGCAATTCCCCTTAAAAACATCGTCGGAGTTTTTATGTCAGCTTTCCTTCATGTTAAAAATTTAAAGGGTTTACGTTTTAAAAAAATATTTTCCGGTACAATAATTTTTAAGGCAATTTTTTCCCGGTTTTTATGACGTCAAAGGGGGGAAAATGGCATGTTTTTGGGGTCAAGGAAACGTCCCTGAAGCATTAAAAAGTTAAAAAAAAATACCGATCAAAAACAAAATATCTTTCCCGTTTTTGTTGGGACCACTCAATAACGTGGGCTCTGAAAAAAAGTTATAGTGTGGTTCCTCCTTAACTTCTTAAAAAATTTTTTTATAAACACTGCAAAATTAAGGGTTATTTTAAAGTTTTTTCTTTAGGAAAGTAATTTTGAAATTTAAAAAAGTGCCAGAAATTTTTTATACATGACAAGGGGAGCAATTAAAGGGCATATATTTTTTAATTATCCCTTTAAAAAATTTGTCTTTTTCAATTTTGGGGTTTCCCATTAAAGAAAAACGTTTTGCATAACCTTTTTAAAAAACGTCAAATTTTTTTCGTCAATTTTTACGTTTTTCCCCCCCGTTACCATTCGGGAAAACCCAAAAATCGGCGTGGGCCTCATTGAAGAAGATTAACTTAAATTTACACGTCAAAAAATTTTGGGCTCAAAAATGCAGCAGAAGCCCCCAATTTTTTACATAGCCTATAATTTCAAGCATTTAAAGGGGAATTTTTTCAAACTGTCAAAAAAGTTAATTCATTGGGGCTTTTTAGACGAAGTTTTCTGTTTCCCCTTTGGGGTTTCGTTGAACTCAAAATAGAGCACCTAAAATTATACAAAAAATAAAAACCTATTTTTAAACATTAACGGTTCGTTCGACATTTTTTTTTTCCACCCCTTTCAAATTTTTATCCTGTCACAGGGTTTTTTCTTCCCCGGGAAAAAAGATTTCGTGGAAACCCCCCCAGTTGTGGAACCAAAAACTCCCAAGATGTTTTACAATTTTTTCCCCCGTCGCTTTTTTTTTTAATAAAAAAAATTACTATTAAAAAAGTTCTGAAAATTCCATTTCAAAACAAATTTTAAGAAAAAGTCCATTTCCCTTTGCGATATTTTACGGTGTTTTAAAAGTAATGGGGGTCATTGTTTTTTTTTTCTATTTCGGGGGACAGAAAAAGAATGTTTCTCCTTTTTTGGGTTTTTTTTCCCTTTGGGGTACTGAATACCCCCAAATTTTATACTGGTTTTTGAAATCTTATGGGGTTTTTTTTTTGCATGAAAATGGACAGTGCTTATTGTTTTCTTCATAATTTACCCTTTAAAAAAGGGAAAAAAAAAAAGGGTTGTGAAAAATGAAAACATGTATTTTAAAAATTTAAACTTTTTCTCATCTTTAAAAATACAATAAATTTAAAAAGCTAATAGAACCAAAAATAGTGGGGTTTTGCGACCAAACATGGATCCAGAAACCCGCCGGGGCATCCCCCCCCGGGGTCCCGGTCAGGATCCATGCTGTTCGCTTTTAAAATCTACTGCAAATTTAAAAAATCATTAGCGAAACAGCATGGATCCGGGCCCGACTGCGCGGGTGCGCAGGCTGGGGCTGGATTTTCCCTGCGGTCGCAAACCAAAATGGGGAAAAATTTAAACCCCCGTTTTTTACACGAGTGAAAATATTTTATATAGCGCAAAGATGGGGCCCCTTTTCTTTATTTAAATTCATGGGAAAAAAAATTTTTTAGGGATTTTACTTTTTCAAACGAAGTGAAAATTTTCAATGTATTGCCCTTTTTTATGAAATTTTATTTTAAAAATGAATTTAAAAGAAAATGGTCTTTTTGCGTATACTTTATGTCTGTCTATCTACAATTGAAATATAGTAAAATAATGGATAATTTGCTAAAAATTTCTTCTGATTAACAAAGAATAAATAGATCTATGTGTGCTTAAAGACCTTTGCAAACGACTTAGTAATCTATATTTTTAGCTATTGTTTCTACTAATTTCAGTTTTCTACGTGAAGATGAGAATGGCTTTTTAAGCATTTTGCAGATGGATACTATATTATTAGGTTTTTTTTCCTTATCGGAAAGACTCGAACATTTCGTATGTTTCCGTCAATTCTCAGGGAAATTTAAGCTCCTTAACGGTAAAGACTGATATCTTCTCACCCGCTAAACAGCACACATGTACGGATTTATTAATTAGTGGACGCTCCATAATATGATTTGTTTACAGCCAATATCAATTTTAAACAGCTTGAGGATCGAAGTTCAAAATTTTAAAAAAAAAAAAAAGTTGGAATTTAGGCGGCATATTTTAGGCAAGTTAGAAGTAGGAAATAAAATTCAAAAATTTTTAAAGGATGATGTTGAATTTCGCTTACACTGAATCTCGCACAGACTCGGAAAACGAAATTAAAATAAAAATAATTCGTCGAATTTTTAGGGAGAATCGAAATTAGATCCAGCAGGATGACGAAATTCAAATATTTTGAGGGAGCTGTCGTCCGTGAATAAAGTGTCGGCCGCTAACCCAGGGTCGTTGGTTCAAGCATCCGTGAAAGGAGTCACGACCATGACTTCCATATGACACCAGTACTGGGTTTTCCCGGAAGCTGGCTGTTTAAAAGATAGTTTTTACATTCAATACCTGTTTAAATTTTGATTGCTTAGAAAATTCGAGCATGCTTGAAATAAAATACCGAGAATAATCTATTTTGATTTTTAACAAGGAGCTGTGTTCAATAAACGCTTGATGCCCCCGGTGGCATCCTTGTCGATACAAAGCAACCTAAGTCCAAATTGAGGTCATGTTCAAGGTCAAGGTCAAACTGAGGTCAGGTGATGTCTGAAGATGAGGAATGGTCACAGGTTGCATTAGTATCAAGTCATTCTAGTAAGGGATATTGATGCTAGACGAAAAAGGTCCCATTTTGGTTAAAACCCCGTACGGAAAGGACGGACGGATGGACAATCACTATATGCCTCCCGCATCAGTAGATGTCGGGGGCATAAAAACTTGAATTTCGATATATCCGATCTTGCACGATTTTTAATCTTTGAATCTTGAGCAGATC
>NW_026459455.1:0-18401 GCF_021730395.1 Mercenaria mercenaria | reverse complement strand
ATTTGCTGTGTAACTTGGACTTGCAGCGCTACTTGGACTTGCTGCACAACTTGGACTTGCTGCACTTCTCGACTTGTTCCTCTTATTGGATTTGCTGAACAACTTGGACTTGCTACGCAAGTTGGACTTGCTGCACTTACTGGACTTGCTGGACAACCTGGACTTGCTCCTCTCACTGGATTTCGTTGCTTGTCTTGGACTTGCTGCGCAACACTGGCTCGCTCCGCTTACTGTACTTGCTCCTCAACTTGGACTTGGTGCGTAACCTGGACTTGCTGCGCTTACTGGACTTATTCCTCTTACGGGACTTGCTGCGCAACCTGGACTTGCTTCTCTTACTGGACTTGCTGCGCAACCTTGACTCGCTGCGCTTACTGCAATTGCTCTTCTTATTGGATTTGCTGCGCAACCTGGACTGTGCTAAACAATAAACTCCAAGGTCACAGTCAGCTCGGAAAATCAAATATTTCGTCCTAAACACATTTTGTGCATAAAAACATATGGCCCACGGATTGACGTAGCTATATACCATTACCTTTTTATCGTTACATTTGTTTTATCAGTTCAAACAAGTCCAAACGAATATGTTATGTAGACGGAGGGTACTGGCTTGGATGATCATCGTGCTATGTTTCTGAAACTTAAATACGACTTTCCTTGAATATAGCAAATATCTGGTACCTTAGATGTGAAGTCGTTGATCCCATCTTACTTGTAAACACACTTTATGTGGATATTTTCATCATGTTTCCTTAAAAACGCCCTACTTCCGAGTTCGTTGATGCACGGGATTCCTCTCAGTCGGTGCAAATTGCCTCACAGGATCCCTCTTGACTGTTTGCCACCGGCACGGGAACCCTCTAACAAAATTTTCTATCGGCAACGACACCCTTAACTTCAGAATTAGAATTTTGAGATGGTATTCTTATTGAAATAACATCTGTTCCTAAGGGTAGAGATATTTTTTTACTTCCCTTAATGTGGTGCTTTTAGATTGAAAATGTATCAGCAATTTTATATAACATTCATATTTAAATTTTATTATCAAATTTACTGATACCTACGGAAGAGCATTAGTGCCAGGTGTATGTCATTTATTAACTCGAAATTTCTAGTTACTTGCTTGATTTTCTCGACATTTCGAGTTATTAAGTCGAAATTTCCAGTTAATAGGTCGAGATTTTGAGTTACTTAGTCGAAATTTCGAGTTACTATCTCGAAATTTTGAGTTATTTATCTTGAAATTTCGAAATACTAACTACAATTGTTTACGTTGATGTATAGGTCCTGGCCAAGATTTGGTACCTAGTGTAGTCATTGTGCAGCCCTACAGGGTCATAATTATGGCAGCGTTTGCTCATAGAAAATATCTCTATTTAAACAATATTTCTTTATTTAGTGATTTTGATACCATTTTGAAGAGTCAAAAGTCGTCCATTACATTATGTCCTTTGACTGACGGACTGACGTTCAAAATTTGCTGATAAAAGGGCAAGATAGTAACTCGAAATTCGAAATTTCGAGTTACTAACTCGAAATGTTAAAAAAAAAACGCACCTGGCATTAATGCTCTTCCGTAGATATCTTAATGATACACAAATAACTTTTAAACGCGAATTTGTATGATTTGATTTGATACAAAGAGTGGTCATTCATGCATAGCTAGTCTGAAAACATAGGTACATACACTGACGCTTGACTTTCCTATCGGATGCGTGGCGTAATTGAAAGTGTGTCGTGGCATTTTTTTTATTTAGTTCAGTATTGTCAATCTGATTCAGACTATTGAATACAAATATAGTGCAGTTACATTACATTGCATGCGTATGTAATAAAAAGGTTATCATCGTTGCATCGATAAAGTTCTTTAGCGGAAGAATATTGCGCTTCTTCTAAGTCCTACTTTCTATTTCCGCTGCAAAACATGTGCATAGCTAATTACCAATAATTATGTTTTGCTTTTAAATACGAACACCATTTTATAAGTCTTACATTGAAGTTGAATTGGGAGGGAACCTGTGCCGATAGAAAAATATTTGCGTCCGAGAGAGTTCCCGTGCCGTGTGTAGAGAGTCAAGAAGGATCCTGTGAGGCAAAATTGAACCGACTGAGAGAGATCCCGTGCATTAACGAAATCGAAAGTAGAGCGTTTCTAAGGAAAAATAAAAACATATTGTGTATTTACAAATAAGATAGGATCAACGGCTTCACATCTAATGTACTAGATATTTGCTATATTCAAGGACAGTCGTATTTAAGTTTCATAAACATAAAACGATGTTCATCCAAGCCAATACCCTCCGGCTATATTTCATCTTCGTTTGGACTTGTGTCAACTGATAAAACAAATGTAACAATAAAAACGCAATGGTATATAGCTACGCCATTCCGTGGGCCATTTGTTTTTATGCAAAAAAATTGTTTAGGACGAATAATTTGATTTTCCGAGCTGACTGACGTTGGAGTTCAATGTGTAGCAGAGAGAGTGTCATGTGCCCTGTGCGCAAACAGAGATCAGGATCCGTTTTCTCATTTCTACAGACAGGGATCCGAAATAGGTATACACCGTGCGGCTCTCCTCGCATTCTTGATCTTGTCTGCTCAAATAATCTGCAAAATTGTTATCTAATCCTTTAATTGCCTCAACCCGGAATTTATATGACTGTAAAAACAATGCCCATCTGACTAATCTTCGATTATCTGGTGTTGATCTTTGGATATAGGATAATGAGTTGTGGTCCGTCTATATGATGAATTCCTTCCACTAAAGATGCTTCTGTAATTTCTTTATCCCGAATATTATGGCGAGGCATTTTCTTTCGCCAACAGATTAATTTCTCTCACGGTCAAGTAACGTTTTGCTGGCGAATGCAACTGGAAATAACCCTTCTTCATACTTTTGTAGTAATGCTGCTCTGATCCCTGTACTTGAAGCATCACACTGTAAAATGAACTGTTTGGCAAAATCTGGTAGTCGAATAATCGGCGCTCTTGTGAGTTGATCTTAGAAGGTGTTAAAGGCACTGTCTTGACTGGCTTCCCATTTAACATATTTTGGCTGTCCTTTCTTCATAAGGTCTGTTACTGGTGCTGCAATTTCGGCAAATGATGGTATGGACTTTCTGTAGTATCCCGCTAGTCCTAAGAAGGCTCTCACTTGTTTAATGCGACTCCTCTTCCATTTGAACTATTCCATTCCCAACCATATGTCCTGTAGATCCAATACTGCTAAAACCAATCAAATATTTTGATGGTTTTACTGTGAGGCACACTTCTTTAAGTATTTGAAAAAGGTCGCGTAACATTATAAGACGACCTTCCCAAGTAATGGTATGTTTTATCATATCATCGACATAGCTGTCAACATGATTGCATCCTGTTAGTAGCTTTCTCATTATACGTTTATCTCATTTTGAAGGTAGCGCCAGAGTTGACCATTCAAATTGGCATTTTCTTAAACTGGTAGCTTCCTCTTTCAGTAGAAAATGCTGTGATACTGCGACATTTCTCAGAAACTGGAATTTTCCAGTAACCTTTACACGAGACGATCTTTGTAAAGTTCAGCCAAGATGTCGCCCACACTTGCCATAGTATCAAATTTGGTGATAAAATTCACTCTTCTAAAATGGATACAGAATCTGTTGCTTCCATCTTTCTTCTTCACAATCACAATAGGCGCATTGTATTCAGAAACAGAGGGTTCTATAACATCAGATTTTAACATCTTTTGTATCTCATTTTCAACATCCTGACTTTTGGCATAGGGTATCGGATACTATTTCACCCACACTGGTTTCTGCCTTTCTGGTCAATCAGTATAACATGGTGCTGTATGAGTGGAGTTGTTCGTAGTTCTTCAGAAAACACATAACTGAATTCTTGGAGAAGGTCTAAGACTTGCTTTCTCTGTTCCTGAGTAAGTCTTTCACAAATCTTGACATCATGAAAGGTTTCACAGCTTTTGTATTCAGGAAACTCAAGGAGACTCTCATCATCAATTGCTCCATCTTGAATTTCATCATCATCTATTATTGCCACACTTGCTGCAATCGTTTCTGGCCATTGGCATGGTTGACGACGAACTTTCATGTTGTGAATTTGCACGGCGTATATGTTGTTCTCCCCTGACAGTCATGAAACTGGTTAGGAGACATGGTAAGGCAGGGTCTATGAGTAATAGACCGCGCACAGGCCATGAAAAAGTGACGTCGATATTGTATAAAAAAGTAAAGAGGTATATATTAAGTTGTAACTTTTCAATGACGCCCAGTATATGTCAAGAAGTGCTTCTGCTACCCTTTCTGTATCAATTCTTGGTAATGCCACTGCCTCTGGATATCGTGTAGCATGCATAATCTGCAACTGTTAATATATATATGTTTCCGCTGTCAGATACTGGTGAAATCGGTCCTATTATCGGTCTATGGCAACTCTGTGGAAAGGCTCATCAATTACTGGCATGTCTCCTAACGGAACATTTTTCTCTCGGCCTTTCGGAATAGTCTTCTGCCATGTGTCACAAGATCGGCAAAACCATGCAACTTCACTTGTAATCCCTGGCCAATAGAAACTGGACTTTATCCTGTCTTCTGTTTTCTTTGTTGATAAATGTCCCCACCCCCTCCCCCACAAGATATTCGTGTGCAAATTCCATAACTCTTCTAAGCATGTTTGATGGTACAACAATCTATTTTGCTTTATTATCATAGGGGCCTTTCGTCTGAATATATATCCTATACAACACTCCGCATAGCATATTTGTATTTAGCAACTCCCTTGGATTGGAACATATCTTCTTTCGTTGCTAAATCCCACAATTTCTGCAAAGTTTTGTCTTCTTTCTGTGATGTCTTTAATGACTCCTCGTTAACTTTAGTACCACAAGAAGGTTTTGGAACACTCAGTGCTTTCAATGGTAATACCGCTTTTGTACACTGCGCTCTCGTCATTTCTGCAGCTACGGATTTATCTTCATTCTTCTTTATCCATTCAGGATCAGGTTTTTCGAGTACACCAGGAACATTTCCTATGACAAAATCACAAAATTAATGATTTTGGTACCATTGCTTCAAGATTTCCAGTGAAATATGGTGTGCCAACCCAGATCTTCACCACAGGCACAACTTTGACATCCTCGCCAATGGTGATCATGACTACCGTATAGCAGGTTATATCTACGGGGGGATATTTTTGCGTTTCTGCGGTCTCTCGGTAGAATCGCAAAAATATTTCCAGCAGAATATTCATCCAGCAAAATTTTAAAACGCAAAAAACATCTTTATTTTTTCATCAACGTTGTTTCACGATATTTTCCCCGAGGTAATCCGGAGTTCACATGGTCTAATTGTAAATTTGCAATTACCGTCGTCATCTAACGGTTACCGATAATGGTAAAATTAGATGTGATTGTCAATCAAAGTCCTAACTGTTAATCCCTCAGGAAACGTTTCTTTTTGTTTGTTTCTTTTTTTATTGTGAATGTAATAAATTGAGTGAATTTCACTTGAATTGTTCTTATTAATCGTTATGAACATCTTCCGATTTATACCTTAGTAACCTTTATATTTGTGTAACCGTTGTGCCGATATACCGTAGTTTGCAACTGTAGTGTGTAAAATTGTTGTTGGACTTATATTTGTTCAATTCATATGTTATTATATCCTACAATGTATTCATTAAGACCAATTATCTGTAAGAACAAAAAAAAGTTGGAAACTTATAGTCACAGATTTCCTTTAAACCGATTTTTTCTTGAAGAGGGTGCAAAATTAAGAAAATCCTGTTTTTCATTTTTTCAATATATGTCCCGGTTACCATGGAAACGAGGATGCAAATCCCCAATTTGCTGAATTTTCAAAAAAGTAAGGGTGCATGACTATTTTGTTATCTGGAAAGTACTAGAAAGTGTCCTTTATTTTCGTACTAGCAAATGAAGAAGGTTTCATACCAAACTAATATTTCCAAATATTTATTTGATTCTTGTATGATCTAGACTTTTATCTGCAAGAAAAATATATTTATGGAGCAAAACATATCTTTATATTGTGCTCTACAGGTCTCAGCGGAAAAGTATATTTGTTTGTATAAAGGGAAGATGATATTTCAAAAAGAAACATAAATCGTAGCGGGTCATTCAGACACATTCTTGTAGATTTGGTCCAAAATTTATGATTTGGGGCATTTTTCCTATATTTATTACCTCCCCTTGATGCTCTTCATTTAGGAAATCACAAAGAACTTATCTAAGTTTATTTCCTGGATTATGCTGAATTCAGATTTCTACTCGGATTTTGCAATTTTTTAGTTTATATCCTCGGATGACCAAACTGCGCCACTCTAAGCTTAAACTGTAAAAGGCAATTTAGATAAAAGACAAAAGAAAATAATAATTCACTTACCAGTTATGTAAATCAAATTTCCATCGATCCATTCAAAATTCAACAAAATACTGAAGTAAATAAATGCTCTGTCTTCTTAAAACTTCAGTCAGTCAGTAAACTTTAGCCATATTGTTTTGTGCCTAACTCCGCCCCCAGTGTGACGTCATGTGTAATATGAGCAGTCCCTTGAAATTTACAATATTTAAGGCAAAACTTAGTCATGTTATTAGTTTCTGAACAATTGTAAAAATGTAACTTCAAAACACTAAACTGTTAAAACTGTTATAACTGTTATTTTTATACAGTTTATTCCTCTTTATCACAGTGGGGACATAAAAATTTGTCACCCTTCCTAATCACTCTGACAGGAGAACAATAGATTAAATGAACCCAGTGCATGCATGGAAGGCCATTTCTCATCCCATCACACTGTGCCCACTTTGCAAACACCAGAGAGACACTTTTAGATAACTCAGTAGGGGAGAACTTTTCACATACACAGCACAGTGATTGTTCATCATCAGAGTCACTGTCACAACTGGGGGTGTCATGTAGCAAGTTAATGTGTGATGGTCTAGGTAGATGTTCCATAGCAGGTGACACTTCTTTTGTTTTTAATTTCTTCTTTTTGTCATTACATTGAGCATTTCCTGACTTCTTTCTCTTTGATTCATTTCCTTTACTTTCATGGTCCTTCATCCTGCTTATAACTTCATCAGTTACTTGCTTTCCTGCCACAATCTTACTCATAGTTTTTCTTGTTTTTTTCTCTTTTTCACATTTTATGTTTATTAGCTGAGATTCCTTCCTAGCAAATACTTCAAACGGATCAACAGACTTGTCCTGCACATTAACACTAACATCAACTTCAATGCCCCCTTCTACAGTGGCCTGGCTGGGCTTGTATACTTCTGCTGGTATAAGCGATTCAGCTGGAATGGCATCTTTGTCCAATGGAAAAATACCAGTGCGTTTGAATGCAGACTGAGCATTTTCTGAAGATAGGGCCTTTGTATATACACTGCATGCTACCTCACATACATTGTAGAGGGTCAGAGTGGCTTCCGTCTGTCGCATCAGCTTGTGACATTCTGAATTGAAGATACGTTCGAAATGACCGTAGCAGGAAACATCCAGTGGTTGAAGAATGTGGCTTGTATTTGGGAGAAAATAGAAGAATATGATTCCATTCTCCTTAGCCCACTCATAGATACCCACAGAAACGTGTGACTTATGGCCGTCTAAAATCAACAACACTTTTTGGTTTTCGCGCCCAGGAATGAACTTCACAAAATGATTCATAATAAAATGTCTGAAAATAGTTTGGTTAGACCAGCCAGATTCACTGACCATTGCATCGGCTCCCGGGGATTTTCCTTCAAGATGCTTTGAGTTCATTCGTTTTCCTGGGTGGTATGGAAGCACCACTTGCACTAATACATCCTAGGACAGTCACAGTCTTTCCACGGCCAGATGTCACAGCAGGGGGACAATGTGAAGAACTTCCTAGTATGTGGGGTTGTTTGTGCTCTGTAGTTATTCCTTTCTCATCCAAATTAAAGACAAGATGAGGTTTGTCTGTTAAGGAATGTTCTGCAAGACATTGTGCTAAGTTCTCAAAGTAAGTAGACACAGTACTCTCTGATGCCATTCTTGCTCTAGAATACTCTAAATTTCTTGGTTTCAGAATGCGTAGTTCTGGCCAGCGGTTGGCCAGCCAATGATTCCTCTTTACGCCGCTAGCAAAGTTGTACAGCAAGATCGAATGCTAAATTCACACATTCCTGGCGTGCGTAACCGTACCCATAATTTGCAATGGTATTTATGTGATTAACAAGCTTGGCTTCTTCTATTAATGAGAACAACGGTGGTTTCCCTGTGGTCGCAGTATCAGGATGCACTTTTCCATTTAACCTGTCTCTGAGAGAAGTACGTGGCACATTGAATAACCGAGCTGCTGTTTTAACTGGCATGTTATTCTCTATGCATTCCTGGTATGCTTGGACTAGTGCATCTGGTGAATAATTCCTATTAGTACGCCTGATCTTTTGAGGCTTGGGTTGAAAAAAGAGAGAAAATGAAAAAAAATCACTAAAAGTACCAGGGAAGAAAAACTATTAATTAAAATAAGCTTGGCCTTAAAGTTAATATAAAGTCACGTGACTTTCATTCATAAAAATGTAAACATTGCAGACGTAGCGTCCTGGATATTTTTACCTCTATGTTTTGTGTGAAAAAATAGGAATTAGAAGGTAAGTTATTTTGCATTAAGAAAAAACACATAAAAACATTTGGTGGAGATAAAATTTGCAATATTTACCTGTTTGTGCCGCATTTTGGCTTGATTATTTCTTCATCGGATTTACTACGATATAGTAAACAAATTTCCCACGGTCACTCTCGCGCGTGGTAAAGTCTCGCGTTATTACAAGAAAAACAAACAAGATGGCGCAGTTTGGTCAGTGGCACAGTTAGGGCATCCGACGGTAGATACAATGACAGTCAGAGATTTTATGCTAAATGGGCATGTGATGCTTGGGTGTGTCCCTTCAAACTAAGTCTACGTTTAAAATTTCGGAATAGCGACATTGTTTGGGAAACTACTCTGGCAGAAAATAGTCTAAACTGTGGACAGACATCAGAGTCTGATATCTGTCTGTTTATTTCCATAAGTGAAGTTTGTATCAACTGACTGAATAATCAGTGTTAAAGGATAACACTACAATGAAAACAGGTGAGTCTCATAATAGTTAATGTTTTAATATGACATGTAAAAATTTCAAGCTATGCAAGATATGTGCTCACTTCCTTCAACAGATTCAAAGACCATACAGGGGTTATTTTCTTAAATATTGGACAGACAACTGGGAAAATGCTCTCAGAAATTGTCTAATGTGGAAATTACCAAATTACCAAAATCTATGTAAAGATATTTTTTGTGTGAAATATTAATGGATTACATTTCAGTAATTGAGCAACACTATAAATGTTGTTGTAATAACCTAAATATAGATATATACAAATTTTCAAAACCATTTTAAAACATCAAACACCCATATAAGGTTACACATTTGTGAATTTCATATTCAGACTTGGGAAGAAACATACTGTTTTCTTTGGGATTACCTCCTTTTATTGGAGGTAGATTTATAATGGAAAAAGCCCTAAATTTAGTTGTAAATTACCATTAGCATGCTTTTTATGTTATTTGTAAAAAGCAAATAAAGACATATTTTCATTTCAAAATGTATATATTTTTGTAATTTTATTTGTTTCGTTTTTCAGCTGTGAGTTGTTTCTTTTGAAAATGACTGCTTGATGATAAAATTTCAAACAACTATGAAGTGAGTGGATGTTCTAGAGAGGTAATCATAATTTAGTCATTTGCAACAGAGTATGTGTTTGCCAAAGTACCTGTAGAAATATAGACTTACTGAAGTAAAAACTCACTGAATGCTGAAAAATGAAAACATTTAATTGCATCCATTGCTAAACATAAGTCAGCATGTTTTGATCTGCACATGCCTGTTTTTCTGTTTTACAAGTACATATTGAATGTTAATGGTTTGTGACAAAGTTAATATGTCCTGTATCTGTCAAAATGTAACACCAGTAACAACCATTTTAGTTTGATTTGTGTTTATTCCAGACTAATTCTTCAAAGAATGAATGATCATCATCATCCTTATATTGGAATAAAAGGAAGGAAGGTATCTACATTTTATTTATAGTTTGTCTTAGTGTCTGATCAGGTCTGATTTCAGATCTTTATAAATGTTTGATTGAATGTTATTTTTTTGACAGAATATTTATGAACTTTGTTTACAATTTCATGTATCTTAAATTTAATCAAAGTGTAGCAAAGTCAAAAGTATTTAATGTATTTCATACAATTGTTCCTTTTAAAATTATTTCAAGGAGGGGGAGGTCTATGTGATAAATTATTTTCATTAAATGAATAAAAGAAAGATGTATGTATTATACATTTACTTATACAAAATTTATTAAATGATTGAAATAGTGTATGTAATTTTTATTCATTTAAAAATTTTTGAAAGGAAACCCTCCAGCTGGCTTGTAGAAGATCAGTAGTTCTACCCAGTAACATGATGTCACAAATATTGTAACTTGAGAGCCCATCCCCATCCCACCACCACCCATAGTCAAATGAAAGACATTCAGATTGTTATTCTCTCAAATCTCTATTTTTCAGTGACAGCTACAGTCATGGTAAAAGTAAATGCAGTTAGAAGACCTCTGATATCACCTGAAGAGCCTGCCTTCTCAAGATACTGTATCAAATAAAAATAACAAGGACTGCTAAAAAGACTTTTTATAACTTGCAAATGTCCAGTCTGTGACATAACTGTCTGATCCAGGTAATTTTGAAATGTAGTATGTCATTGTGAAGGCAAAATGTTTATGAAAATAGTGTGTGTGTTTTCCAAATAGAGAGGCTGAAAGTCGTGAATCATCAATTAGTGTTTTTGGAATAACTTATGGACATCTGAATAGTGAAGATCTGTCCCTTTTTTGGATTGCCACAGACCAAAATACTGATTGGTGGCTTTGACATAAATAGAAGAACTCACACTGGACACCCTGAAGATGGAATTATGTTGTTTGCATTAATGTTTCTTTTTCAGATTTATGGAAAAAAGCTAGAATGTCATTTCTTAAAATGTTGATAGTTGTTTAACCAAAGGCCCTGTAATTGAAAAATATCTTATCTTGACTTAAAAATTAAAAAAAAAAAAGATACTGTTTGATTACTTTTGCATGTATAACATTAAATTGTTTATTTAAATTGATAAAATTAATGTATTTTGAAAAAGATGCACTTGAACATATCTAAATGGAATAAACACATGTCAGTCTTTGAATATCTGTAAAAAAGCACATGTTTTGCAGTTCTCATCAGATTTGGTTACCAATTTACAGCATAATTATACATGAAGGCTTATTACTCAAACATATGCAGATTTAATTGTATATTTTCTACCATAGATAATTTTATTTCATATAGATTTTTTAAATCTTTAAAAAAATACTGAGAAAATATAGCAAAACAATGGTTGAATAAGTATACTTGATTTTGTGAGACTGTTGAAATATGACAATTCTTTTTCCCACTTAAGCCTGTATCATAAAATCATATTTTCTGATGAAATTTATTTTTTAAGAATGTTGCAATGCAAAATTTAATGAAATTTCGTACATTTGTAAAGTTACCTATATTGTGTTAGGTAATAACTTAAGCCCATGTATACTAATTGGCCAATGATTAAAGAGAACATCTGAGTTTCTAGCTGACTTTCTGACTAATTTAAGACCTCATTCACAAGACAGCATCTATTAATCTTCAGAAATCCAGTAAAATTGTCATCTGTAAAACAGGTTTCATTCTAAGATATACAAGGCATATAACATCCTATTTTACCAGCATGTATTTACTTTAATAAATAAAGATTTAGTTGTGTATTTTGATAAGTTTTGGAAAAAGCATTAGGAGATATGTCTGCAACTGCAGTTTGTGTTAACTGAGTATTTACTGGCACTGGAATGTGCATGATCAGGGTTTTTCCGAATAAACTTAGTAAAGTCTTAAATCTACAATATCTATAGCTATCCGTAAAAAGTCTAGCCATTGTCTTGATAGTTTGAAAGAATTAAATTCATTTGAGCCGCGCCATGAGAAAACCAACATAGTGGCTTTGTGACCAATATAGATCCAGAGCAGCCCGCGCAGTCTGGTTAGGATCCATCCTGTTCACTTTCAAAGCATATTGTAATTAGAGAAACTGTTAGTGAACAGGATGGATCCTGACCAGACTGCGCTGATGCACAGGCTGGTATGGATCCATGCTGGTCGCAAACGCACTTTGTTGGTTTTCTCATGGCGCGGCTCATTTAAAGTTGTATCTAGCAAAATATTGACTAAACTGTTCTGTAGATAATTTGATTTAATTTGAGTGTTAAAGGAAGAATGTGCATCGTGGTTGTTATTACATGAACATACTGTATAATTTGCTCACCTGTCACGAAGTGACAAGGTGAGCTTTTGTGATCGCGCAGCGTCCGTCGTCCGTGCGTCCGTCCGTGCGTAAACTTTTCCTTGTGACATCTCTAGAGGTCACATTTTTCATGGGATCTTTATGAAAATGAGTCAGAATGTTCATCTTGGTATATTCTAGGTCAAGTTTGAAACTGGGCCACGTGCCGTCTAAAACTAGGTCAGTAGGTCTAAAAATAGAAAAACCTTGTGACCTCGCTAGAGGCCGTAAGTTTCAATGGATCTTCATGAAAATTGGTCAGAATGTTCACCTTGATGATATCTAGTCAAGTTCGAAACTGGGTCACGTGCCTTCAAAACTAGGTCAGTAGGTCTAAAAATAGAAACACCTTGTGACCTCTCTAGAGGCCATATATTTCAAAAGTTCTTCATGAAAATTGGTCAGAACGTTCATCTTGATAATATCTATGTCAAGTTCGAAATTGGGTCATGTGCCGTCAAAAACTAGGTCAGTAGGTCAAATAATAGAAAAACATTGTGACCTCTCTAAAGGCCATATTTTTCATGGGATCTGTATGAAAAATGGTCTGAATTTTCAACTTGATGATATCTAGGTCAAGTTCGAAACTGGGTCACGTGCAGTCAAAAACTAGGTCAGTAGGTCTAAAAATAGAAAAACCTTGTGACCTTTCTAGAGGCCATATATTTCACAAGATCTTCATGAAAATTTATCAGAACGTTCAACTTGATGATATCTAGGTCAAGTTCAAAACTGGGTCACGTGCATCTAAAAGTAGGTCAGCAGGTCAAATAAAAGTAAAACCTTGTGACCTCTCTAAAGGCCATATTTTTCATTGGATCTGTATGAAAATTGGTCTGAATGTTTATCTTTATAATATCTAGGTCAAATTCGAAACTGGGTCACGTGCGGTCAAAAACTAGGTCAGTAGGTCTAAAAATATAAAAACCTTGTGACCTCTCTAGAGGCCATATATTTCATGAAATCTTCATGAAAATTGGTCAGAATGTTCACCTTGATGATATCTAAGCAAGTTCGAAAGTGGGTCACGTGCCGTCAAAAACTAGGTCAGTAGGTCAAATAATAAAAAAACCTTGTGACCTCTCTAGAGGCCATATTTTCCATGGGATCTGTATGAAAGTTAGTCTGAATGTTAATCTTGATGATATCTAGGTCAAGTTCGAAAGTGGGTCACGTGTCATCAGAAACTAGGTCAGTAGGTCAAATAATAGAAAAACCTTGTGACCTCTCTTAAGGCCATATTTTTCAATGGATCTATATGAAAGTTGGTCTGAATGTTCATCTTGATGATATCTAGGTCAGGTTTGAAACAGGGTTATGTGCGGTCAAAAACTAGGTCAGTATGTCTAAAAATAGAAAAACCTTGTGACCTCTCTAGAGGTCATACTTGTTAATGGATCTCCATAAAAATTAGTCAGAATGTTCACCTTGATGATATCTAGGTCAAGTTCGAAAGTGGGTCATGTGCCATCAAAAAGTAGGTCGGTAGGTCAAATAATGAAAAAACGTTGTGACCTCTCTAGAGGCCATATTTTTCATGGGATCTGTATAAAAGTTGGTCTGAATGTTTATCTTGATGATATCTAGGTCAAGTTTGAAACTGGGTCAACTGCGATTCAAAACTAGGTCAGTAGGTCTTGAAATAGAAAAATCTTGTGACCTCTCTAGAGGCCATACCCTTGAATGAATCTTCATGAGAATTGGTCAGAATGTTCACCTTGATGATATCTAGGTCAAGTTTGAAACTGGGTCACGTGCCTTAAAAAACTAGGTCAATAGGTCAAATAATAGAAAAACCTTGTGACCTCTCTAGAGACCATAATTTTCAATGGATCTTCATGAAAATTGGTCAGAATTTTTATCTTGATAATATCTAGGTCAAGTTCAAAACTGGGTCATCATGTCGAATAATAGAAAAAACGACGTCATACTCACAACTGGATCATGTGGGAAGAGGTGAGCGATTCAGGACCATCATGGTCCTTTTGTTTTTAAATATCATGGTATTTTTCAGTCTTGGATTACACTGTTATTTGTTCATAATTTTGAATTGTATTTAAAATGTATATATTAAATCAAATAGCGAAGTAGACATGATTTTGCCTTTACTACTATTTCCATGGCAATAAAATAATTTCCAAAGGTGAAAGGACACTATCTTTACACAAACACACATAGATTATTTTATGCCGAATCTTCTTAAATTCCTCGATTTCTCCCTAAATTCTGTGGAGGGAGAAGTCACTTCTCCCTAAAATTTTGACCTAGGATGATCCCTGTTTTTTAATCCAAAATGAATGTTGTTACCATGGCAACTTGAAAAAAAAATTGGACAGTCATGATTAGTAACCATACAATACCTTAAAGGCAAGAATCAGTTGGTTATGAGTATTTCCAAATGCTTTGAAACTCAAAATTAGTTTACCCAAAAGAAAGAAGAGTGCATACAAGGTTGTTAAGAACTGACCTTGTGACAATGCTTTAAGTTCTGCCCAGAATGTACTTCAGGTGCGTTAGATGCATTGACAGTTTGCAGATGAACTTTTCTTGTTTCATAGAATACAAAATTGATACAGAAAGTGCTTTAAAAAGGTCTGAATTATAATTTTCTTGTACGTTGCCATGGTAACGGAACATTCTCCTTAATTTCTAGACAAAGTGTTGGACAGTATAACTTTGTAAAATGGTTTTACATGAAATACTTATGTTTTGCTACAATTCTGTATCTGGCAATGTAATATTATTTCAGGTTATTCTGTAATTTAGGCATAAATGAGTTTGCTGAAAATTTTAAAATTTCTGTAAAAAACTCAAATATGAAAGACCCGCTCAATTTCCTCCTTAAATTGAAATGGGTATCATAGCTCTGCTGAATCCATACAAGTATTATAGTCAGATGCGTGCATTTTTTTTTTCTATTGAAAGTTTAAAAATATACATGCAGACCAATTTTTTTAGATAATGTAAAATCTTAAAAGGGGGTATATATAAAATTGTTGCTTCTAAAACTGTGAAAATGTTGAAAGACAATATTTGTTTTAAATAATTACTTCAGGTATGTATTTCAGGCAAATATGAAAATTAGTGCTTTATCTTAGACATAGAGACCACTATGTGTGAAGAAATTGTAACATTTTAGTAAAATTTGACTCTCGGAAATTGACATTTTTCGCAAAAAAGTATAATGTTCCCGTTTCCATGGTAACCAGAGCTGATTCATATCTTTTCACCCTTGATTCTTCATATTTGGCTTGAATTATAAAAAGGGTCAAATATGAAGTAATTCTGAGACTATGAGTTTTCGACCCCTTCTAATCTTTTGGTTCTTACAGAGAATTGGCCTTAAAAGCCAAGCTACTTAACAGCAGTTACCGGTAATTTAGTTTATTGTTTTCATACGCTATCATTCTCACGACGTCCGATCATGCGGGGAACTACCTCCTCCTAAGTATCGAAAACGCAGAAATTTCACTTCCTTTTATGTGGAAACGCAGAAATTAAACACGCAGAAATTTCTTTCACAATAGTTGGGACCAAAACGCAGAATATTTTGACCGCATAAATAACCCGCTATACGGTATTTCATTGCCTAGAAACTGCTCTTCATTTACTAATTCTCTTCTGACAGCAGCTAATTCGCATCCAGTGTCCCTCAACACTTTCACGTTCTTGGTTCCTACAAATCCTCTCTGTACCTCTAAGTTCCTCTCCCCTTCTAACACGTCAATGGTACTGATTCTCCACTTGCCGACTTCAATTTACCGTCCTCCGTGTTGTATTTCAGTGGGCTGTTTTCTTCTTCCGTTTTAACGCATATCCCTGCAAACATCTGTTCACTCTTTGCCGGAACTGATCTCATTTGTTTACAATTTTGGCTATATGTCCGGCTTTTTGGCAAGTAAAGCAACTTTTTGGTACTGGAACCTTGCTACCTTGTCTACAGTCTCGCGCTTAATGACCTGCTTTATTACAAACAAAGCAGACCTTTCGCAACCCACTCTTTTCACCTTTCTTTCGACTTGAAGGATAGTTACTACTGGCGTTGTGCTTCCTTTGTGGTATGAGGTTCTTCGCCATTAATGAAGACATTGCCTTGTGTGCTTCGATGTATTGGTCTGCAAGACGCGTCATGTCATCCATTGCCTTTGGTACTCTCTCCTTTAGAAACACTGCTAATTCGGCTGAGCAACCTTCAACAAACTGCTCTCGTATCATTAGATCACATAGGGATTCGTACGTTTTTTTCCTATTCCGGCCAATTCCGTCCAGTGATTAAAGTATTTCTTCAATTTTGCCACGAACTGGAACACTGAGTCTCCTGGTTCCGGTCTACTTCGTCGAAATTTAGATCTGAATCCCTCTTCAGTCAATTGATACCTTCTTAGAACCGCAGCGCATTCTACAGCGCATCGTAATTTCAAGCCTCTTCTAGTGGCATGTTGGTATAAACCTCCAGTCCCATTCCAGTTAAAAGTTAACTGAGACGTATGGCCAAACTGTCCTTTTACTAGTTTTGACTTTTGGCATATCTCTCAAACCTTTCCAGATAAGCGTCTGTGTTATCATGCTCTACGTCAAAAATTGAAATCTTAGGTCTTAACATTTTACTCCCAAGATTTTCTGTGTAACTTGAACTTTCTTTGCTATTTTGACTTGCAGCACAATATTGACTTGCTACGCTTTCTAGATTTGCTCCTCTTATTGGACTTGCTGCACAACTTGGACTTGCTGCGCAACTTGGACTTGCGGCACAACTTCAACTTGCTGCACTTACTGGACTTGCTGCGCATCCTGGACTTGCTCCTCTCTCTGGACTTGCAGCACAACTTGGACTCGTTGCGCTTACTGTACTTGCTCCTCAACTTGGACTTGCTGCGCAAACTGGACTTGCTGCGCTTACTAGACTTACTCTTCTTACTGGACTTGTTGCGCAACTTGGACTTGTTTCTCTTACTGAACTTGCTGCGCAACCTGGACTTGCTGTGCTTACTGCACTTTCTCTTCTTATTAGATTTACTGCGCAACCTGGACTTGCTGCGCTTAGTTGATTTACTCCTTTTACTGGACTTGCTGCGCTACCTGGACTTGCTGCGCTTACTGGACTTGCTTTCTCATTGAACTTGTAGCACAACTTGGACTTGCTGCGCAACATGGACTCGCTCCGCTTACTGTTCTTGTTCCTCAACTTGGACTTGATGCGTAACATAGACTTGCTGCGCTTACTGGACTTACTCCTCTTACTGGACTTGCTGCGCAACCTGGACTTGCTCTCTTAGTGGATTTGCTGCACAACCTGGACTCGCTGCGCTTACTGCACTTGCTCTTCTTAATGGATTTGCTACGCAACCTTGACTTGCTGCGATTACTTGATTTACTCCTCTTACTGGACTTGCTGTGCTTACTGAACTTGCTCTTCTTATTGGACTCGCTGCGCAACCTGGACTTGCTGCGCCTACTGGACCTGCTGTTTTTACTAAATTTGCTCTTCTAACTGGACTTTCTGCGCAACCTGGACCTGCTGCGCAATCTGGACTTGTTGGACTTGCTGGATTTGCTGCTTCTCCTAAAGTACTGCACAATTTAGACTTGCTGCGCAACCTAGACTTGCTGAACTCTAAAGTTTTGTAAGTGACAATACTTCTGGACCTAATTTTTTCCTTTTTTATTACTAATCCGTATCAAGTATAAATACAAAACGCGCGATCCGGATAGAGAGACGCCATTGTGATAATAGCAAACACAAAATCGCGACAAATTGTGTTTGTTTAAACAGTTAAAATGGTTATTTTTGACAGTATGTATGATTAAAATAAGTAACGAAAAAATACTATAGATTAACGAACCTGTCCATGCTGTTGATTTTGATGATTTTCGATACTTGCATCTGGTGTATTTCCACATTCCATACCTTTATTTTGTCTTTTCCTGAAGGACCAAGTTCTTTTAAATATGCCCTGTTGTCCCTGTT
>NW_026459454.1:0-18361 GCF_021730395.1 Mercenaria mercenaria | reverse complement strand
ATAATTTTTGTTTTGGCCAAAACATCCTACCTCAAAAACGTCTAAGCCAAAAATCCTGGGCCGAAACGTCCGGGCCAAAACGTCCGTGGCCAAAACGTCCGTCCTCCCTTCCTTTATTACCCTGTTTTTATTGCAATTAAAAGGTAATAGAATTAAGAAGCAAGGGATTATCTAATTAAGTATCAGTTAGAGCATACGCAAATTTGTGATTTATTACAACAGTTTGAAATTACAATTTCGATGTGATAATAAATTGAAAAAAATAAGTCAAATGGTCAATTTCTAAATTAATCTTTGCTTACACTTTCAGAGTTTTAATCAATATGCTTACAAATGTGAATAATTTACTCTCCATTTAATGATTCATTAAATGTACATACGCATGACTCGGAAAAAAAAATCTTAAATAAATAATTTAAATAAACACTTACTACACACTTTTTGATTCGTAGATACTTCAAGCTGCGATTTTTCTATTGTATAAGCGAACTATTTAAAGAAGCGGTTAAAATATATCAAATATTGCGTGTCAAGATGTGCGAAAATAGCAACAAAAAATATCACATTTTTGACAGGTGGGGACTTTCCATATCCAAGGGTCATATTTTGATGGTCTTAGGAAAAGAATTCGACAAATAATCAAGATTCTAATTGATATGCAATTAATTTAGTATGCTTATTGTTCAAAGACAACATTCATCTTAAATACGCCCCACCGTGTCCCTATTAATAAACTTAGTATAAATTCATCGACAACTTTGTAATTATCTGTCACTGGGTTTCAAGATTCATCTGATTTTTAACGAGAGAAAATTTTATAACATTTCAAGAGGAATTAATTCCAGCAGCATTCCGATCACTTACTCCAGCTAGTCGCAGATACAAAAAAAATATTTTTAACCAAAATTAGATATATAATTTGATATCTAGGAAGTGGTGGTCTAGCATTAAAGTTTCGGCCACTCAACCTGGAGGTCAGCGGTTCAGTTGCCACCAGGGTTCTAACTTACAAGCACATCTCATATGACATCAGTATAAGAGTGAGATGTCCAATTTGTCTTGTCTTAGTTAATTCACTGGTTACTTATCTAGGTGAATATCAATGCTAATACTGTACCCATAGCTCCGACGACAACAATGTTCCATTTGCTTTGCATTCATATATTGTATACTTCAAGTAAATATCACATGTTACGGTTGCTATTTTAGTTCACCCTCTATAAGCACATGTATTTATTTCACTATCTGATTTTGTTCACCGTCCTTAGTGACACATAAATATACTCTATACTAATGCTATGTAACGAGAAACTTTATATTGTTTAAGTTACCGGAAATAAAGAATATGTTCTGTTCTGTTCTGTTCCAATTGTGTAAATGTCACATTGACACTGCACAGCTCTGATATGCACATTTTAACATTGTTAATATCTTATTGCTTTAAATGAATTTTTCGTAGATTCTATATGTGACCAGCTAATACCCTGGTCACAAGAACGCTACGCGCTCCGTACGAATAGGTTTTTAGTCGAATTTTGGCAAACTCGTACGGCGTCCACACGGACATCGTTGATTCGTAGGACCGTCGTGCGGATTTTTTGAACTCGTAGAGGACTCGGGAATTCAGTGAAAATGTTTAACCGAGCTTCCGAGTTCTTTACTAGCTAGCAGAAAGTAACGAGTTCAGAAGCAGCTCGCAAGAGCCCGTACGGGAAGCGCACGGGCCCCGGAGGAGCTCGTACGGGCATCTCACGGATTTGGATCTGTGAGGCTTGCTGTTGCTCGCACGACTATGTGAAATGTAAAATAGATTTAAATCCACTATATTTAATAAAGTTACACCTCAGTTTATACAAATTACTTTATGTGTAAAGAAAATAGAATTAAACTTTTTAAGGATATAGCATAATAAGCACAAAAGCATTTCCCAATTACTAAAGAGAAGTGAAGAGATTAAAATATACAAATACATATTATTTGTGATGTTCATAAGCTTTCGTTTAAATAACATTCAGTTCATTAACTTAAAATTTTAAAAAAATCGAAAGGAGACCAATAGCAAATAAATTAGAATGAAGCTTTTAACTTTAATATAAGCATCGTTAGTTTATATTTTGGATTTCCGCATCAGGTACAGTATTAATCAAAGGCCACAATTAATATCCCAGACGGTATCACTCTCCCTCTTCAAAAAGTTAGATATCGACCAAGATATATATGATAATGATGTACTAAAAATTACTTAACATTAACATCATATGTATATATGTGTATGTATAAGCATACAGGATATAACATATCTATTGATCGAATGCAACTACATTTACCCACTTAGTATAAAACAATAATATAATATATTTAGTAATCAAATGCTACTACATGTATCCTCTGTTTACTAAACAAAAATATATGTGAAATGACAAAATTCTGTAACATGTTTAAAAATCAAAATGTGATAAGCTCTGTTAAGCACTGATTTATATTACTTTAATGAAATAATTATTTTTGTATTATCACGTATTCTTAAGGATGACATGGTGTAATAGGCCTCAATTCCATCAAAAGCGTACATACAACTTTATAATTTAAGCTTTAAAAATGTCAAACGATAGAAATATGGTGCATATTGATAAGTTATATAGTGACAGAAGTTCTCAAAAATTTCCTTTAGATTACCTCCCCTGTTAAATTTGTTTTTTCATGAGTTATCTCCCCTGAAAACTAGAAAAAAATGATTTTCTCCTATTCCCTACGGTGAATTTTAGATTTCTTTTTGATATTTGTATCAGAATCATATAATGCAGCTTTCTACCGCAAAATTTTCTCGAAACTCAAATCCAGATTCTCATAATGAAAGAAATTATATATTTTCCATAGGCATCAATGTTAACTTCAATACCGATTATCTCCCCCAAAAATGATAAAATTTGAAAAATCTCTCGGTGAAAAGGTTTTAATTTTGAATGTCTTTAAAGTGACCAAATTTCATTTAAATATTACCATCCAGTTTCAAGATATGAAATCTGGCTATTGTAACGTAGCGTGGCCATTTAATACAACAAACATAACCTTTTAACCAGTTTTATTTAGCATAGCAACAGTCTTCAATATTTAAACATAACATTTTAGCTAGATATTATTAAGTAAAGGTGACCTTATCAATCTAGCATCTATAACCCATCTTTCTCTCTATCTCTGAATCTGACTCTCTCTCTCTGACCGTAGATAATTATATTTCAGCATATATATTTAATTAAGCAGTCTAGCCGCTATGTAAAATTACACAATACGTCGTGCATTTTTTCTTAACATATCTAACTTTGATCCCGGAAGTAAATGATATAACGACTAAGTATACCTGTTTAACCCTTGGGCTACATGTTTTGTGACAGGTTTGACAATTCAGCTTTTCAATTTAGATCAAGTATTATAGTTTATCATCTTTCTACGTAGCATTTTTAAACAATGATTTATAGAATATACAATATTCCGAACCTTTCAAACCTGTTACATTACAAATCCCTTCATTTCTTCCACAAATAATAAAAAAAGATTAATAGTAAATCTAAGCTAAACAAATCCTTAATGTTGATCGTTTAGAAATGTTGCCGAGGGTTCGCCGGGTATAATTTTAGTAAAACATAATTAGCTTTTGGAGCACGACTTAAACATTCGGTAATTTTACACATACATATTAAAAGACAATTTAAAGTACATAATATTACAGATAGATACAATTTCTCAGTATTTAGGCATCAGAATAGTTAGTGCAAGCATAATACAAATATAATCGAGGAATTTCTTAAAACGTGATGATTTCTTTCATACAAATAAAGTGCATTATATATCTTTTCAAAACATTCGTCTGTAGTTTTACAATATTACATTATACATTGAAATTAAACAGTTTTTCATTTGCGAATCACATCTGTCTATATTTTCACGAGTACATGTATATAACAGAATATAGATATAATATGTATAACTCTAAAGTATCACGTTTGTCAGATGAACGTCTGTTTGTTTCGTTTTTCGTTCATTTTGTGGAAATTCCGTCTTTCTGATGCATCTATCAGAGCTTGCCATACATATAAAACATAAGTGGTTCTGAAATTAGAAAGCAAAATTACATATCTGGTTTTTAAATACTACATGTACATGTTTATAGATATCAACAGCCGTAAAATCACATCTTCTATAGATACGATATATCTTTTGAAACATGCTAATATTTTGAAATTAAATACGCGCACATGTATAAAGTACAGATTAAAGATCAGAGTATTTATATGCCTTGAACATGTATTTTTTTTTTGCGCTCATGCTACAAGTGTATACGCCGAATCGGATATCTATTTATTAAAAGTATAAATTCTGAGAGACTTGTATCTAGAGTATACATTTTGTATAGAGTATACATTTTATAAATACATTTGTATGCACCGAAAACATTTATTTATTTTTTTTTTATAAATTTCCTTTCTTTCTTTTAAATATTCAAATGAAATAAACAATAAATGATACAAATTTTAAACAAATCTGCCTCCAACATATCAGCCAGTTCCCTGCAGAGTAGAAACATCAGTTGTCGGTCATGTGGCACCAAGTCTGCTGTTTCGCGTTGTTCACATCGGCGTCCCATAGTTCCGTAATAATTGTCTGTTGTTGTTGAATTCTATATGCACACATCTCGTTGCGGAGTAGGCCGTGGGATCCTGAATTTGCTAATTACTAAAACTGCCTAAAATACTTCCAGTTAGTTTTAATATGTTAATTCTTTACAGTTTTCAGCTAGGGCAAAATATAGTCTTCATATCATTTTGGGTAAAATAGTCTTCATAATCAATTTATTTGCAACTGTGTGGGGTATTTTCAATAAGAATTGCATGGGGAATAAAAGTATAATTCTCTGACGAAAAATCTGACATCGTGTAAATATATCTGTTGCTAAAATGTTTCTTGTTTGTCTTGTTTCTTTGTTGTTTTCTACACAGAATTTCAGATTATTTCCTTTTTCATTTTAACATTTTTCATAAATTCTGTCTTAACAGGTTTCTTTAATTGTAGATGGAGAGAAAGATTGATATATCATTATAGCTCGGGGTTTATTTTTCGTTGATTGTTGTATTATTCATGATTTTTATCTTTGTCACTTTGGCGTTCCACCAGGAAGTTGCTGATATAGTTGATGATAATAAGTCCTTGAGGGCTATTATTGTTGCGCAGTTTCTCATTGGTCAATATCGTGCGTTAAAACCGTGAATTTGTCAGTTCCCTTTTGCATATGTAGCAGAAGCTGTTAGCTAACTGGCATTGTCTTCTTGCTTGTATTGTGTGCAGACGTGTTTTAGAAATTTTGCTTGAAATTTAATTAAAGTTCCACCGTAATACGAGCACTCAGATATAATAAAAGGATATAACAATGGACAGGAGGAATTATTACACGTATTCAAGTTATTATAAGGTAAGCTTTATATATATTTATCTTTTAACTGATATAAATTGTTTTAAATATAAAATACTCTAACATTTAATTTGCATTTGCAAACAGACTTATATTTTATGAATTATTTCGCTAAAATTATTCGGACAAGTGAATTTGATACATAGTTAAACGAATAACAAATTTTTGTACTGGTTGCCACATTTTTCTTTTTATTTCACAGCATTTGTGACCATGTTTACTTTATTAATTTAAAAAGATGACAATATAACTTTAAATTAAATACTTCAAAGATATGAACTTTGAAACATATATTTGATATAAAAAATAGAATTAATACGATTACAGCAATTTATTCATTTTTGTGGAAATGTATCGCGGTAAATATGCTTTAACTATAATTGCTAGTTACATAATGTGCTTGTTCTCACAAAAAAGGTCTGAGAACACTAAATCTAAATAAACAAAATCATATATGCAATAAAAGTAATTACGTATTGTAAGCCTTACTTATTCGGCTTATTCTATGATAGATTATTAAATTGTTGTATGCCTCTAATTTTTAGTCGTATCTGCATTTTATTATTAAGAAAATTTACGTGTAAAAAATTCAAATATCATTAGATACTGGCAAAGCGTACGTGCTTTAATAAAACATAAATCTCGTATAGAAACTTCAAATGGGTTGAATATAACTATTTCTTTTTTCGTAATCTTAAGCTAAAATCTTCAGAAATACGTTTAAACAGGTGCTAGGAGATAGTTACCATGACACCGGATTTTGTAACAGGTGCTTGTGTAAACCTTTCATGACACCGGTTTCTGGAACAGGTGCGTGGAGAAATCTATCATGACACCAGTTAATGTAAACAGGTGCGTGGAGAAACTTATCGTGACACCGGTTTTTATACTCTACAGACTGCAGCCGACATTAAATTGCAGAAACGAAACACAAAGTATACATTAAAATGTTAGCGAGGCAGTTTTATACTTTATTGTAAACATTAATCAATAACCATTATTGTAAATCTCACACTATCACTGTTTTCATGCGTGCATCTTACAATACTAACGTATGCGTAAACAAGTGAACCTCACGATATAATTGTTCTCACAGGTCTCAGAACACTAAATGATTTGACATTAAAGTATTCCGATAACAATAATTTCAAATGTGAATAACAGCATAGGTATTCTGTTCTAAACAGAATTAAAGAAACACGTGTTACTTTGTGATTGTATCTTGTATTTTCTACTAGCCTTTTACTATGCAGAAAATATAACTTTGTGCATTTAGGAACTAAACCAACACCGAACAGTTATAATAATAAATGTATGAACAATAACTTTAATTGAAGATATTTACAAAACAATACAGTGTATATGAATATACACCTTGGTGAAGTCATTTGGATTTATCAACGTCATCATATAGCGCTACTTTTCTTACCAATCTCTTGTTAAATCATTTTATGCTATAAAATAGCAAAATATTCTCTAAGATAGGACCTTCGCGTAAGTCCTTAAACAATTGTCTAGCAGTTAAGGTCTAACACAATGTCTTTAGCAGACCTTGCATAATTTCATTTTTGCTTTTTTCATTCTCAGCCATGTGACTTAATATCATTTGCAGATATTTTTGTTTGTCATCAGTATCATGTTTCATAACATGATTAGGTGTTTTTGTGTGTCTTGTTACATTTTCAATAACCATGTTACTTTGATTATTTTCAGACTCGTTTGACAAAGACTGTGTATCCATGTCATCCGTCTCTATGGACTGATCAGAATGCGAAGCACCTGATTCCATGCGGGATTCATTATCAAGGTAATTGTTTTCTTCTGTATTGTTACCCATACTAGCTGAACTTTCGCCAGTATTGCTTGCTTTTTGTTCCGTTTCTGAGTCATTTTGTTCCCTACTCTGTTCTCTTAAATGTTTTCTTAACTGAGCTAAAGGAATGTTATCTTCTGAGGAAGAATTTTCACGTTCTTGACGGACCCTATTTGTGCTTTTAGGCATTTTAACTTTTCTGATTTTGTTTGATATTTCAGCATCAGAAACATCAGATTCATCGTTACTGCTTGAGCTAGAATCATCTGGAGGTATTACATAGTTAACCCTTCGTCTTGGATAACCTTTGACAGCTTTACGTTCGGGCCATTCAGCAATGTCAGCAAGCCTTATCTGATCTGCATGTACTTGAACAACTGAATTGTCAAGCTGGTTCTTAATAAGGTATGTAACTGGACCTTTTTGTTCAAGAATTCTGTAATGTGATTTCCAGCGATCTTCAAGCTTGTTTTTTCTTTGATAGTTCTTGTAATAGACAGGATCATTTATTTCGAACTTAATGTCTTTTGCTTTTTTGTCTACTTGTGCCTTATGTTTTCGTTTCGAGCGCTTTAAATGTCTATAAGCAGTAAGGAAACTTGCATGTTGTTCTTGAAGAACTATCTTGTGAAACTCTTCGCCATGGTATTTAGCTCTAGGCTTTAGCAAATTTATCTATAGGTAATATCGGGTCTCTGTTGTAAACTAAATAGAAAGGTGTGAACTTTGAACTTGAAGAAACATTGTGACGTATGCCTGCTAAAGACATATTAAGATGGAGATCCCATTCTCGTGTATTACCTTGAACTCTTTTTGCTAAAATATCATGCAGAACTCTGTGCATTCGTTCTTGTTTGGCATTACTTTCTGGGTGGTATGCTGTACATGATACATTGTCAATATTTAACTCTTTCAGGACCTCCCTAAAGGCAGAACTCGTAAATTCTGACCCTCGGTCATGAATTATCTGGAGAGGACATCCATATCTAGGATATATCTCATTCAAAAGTAATCTATTACTGTATTTGTACTTTATCAGGAGCTGCGAAAGCTTCTGGAAAACCCCTGAACATGTCAACAAAACAAAAAGATGTAACGATTGCCACTAAGTGTTTTCTCATAAGGACCACATATGTCTATTGAAACAATAGCAAATGGAAATGGTGCAATATTTGTTTCTCTTAAAGGAGCTTTAACCTTTGTCAAATTTCTAGACTGGCACTCAACACAAGTTGTTACATATCTATGAAGTTCTTTAAACATATTTGGCCAGTAGTACTTTATTTTTATAGTTGCAAACATACGTTGTGTACCAGGGTGACCGTTGTTGTGATATTCTGTTATAACTAATGATTTCAAATGACTAGGAACATACAGTCTCATAACTGGTTCTTCATCTGGGTTTGAAATATAGTATAGAACATTGTCTACTTCTAAATACTTCTTGAATTCAGCCTTACTCGGGTCACCATGCTTAAGTTGCATTTTCATCTGAACAATTGCAGGATCTTTATCTTGTTCTAATCTCATATCTAAATCTGCAAATGCTGGGACAGTTTCTACTAAAGAATCTTGTTTTTGATATTCTTTGTTAGCTACTTCTTTCGGGTTTAAATTGTTAGAGTTTATAACGTTAATGCTTTTCACTGTATTTTTGTCAGAAATTTTGTAGGTATTGTCATTTATATCTGGTTCAATTTCTTGCTCACTTTCTTTTTGTTTATTTTCAGAATCTGGTGGTCGTGAAAAGAAATCAGCAATAACATTTGCCTTCCCCGGAAGATACTCTATCTTACAGTTGTAACCACTAATAGACAATGCCCATAAACTGAATTTTCTTGTTTTGCATTTCACTTTTTAATAAATACTGGAGTGGAGAATGGTCGCATTTGATTGTAAATTCAGCATTGTGTAAAAAGAAATCTAGGGCGTTTCAAAGAATAAAAAATGGCATATGCCTCTTTCTCAATAGTGCTGTATTTCTTTTGTGTTTCACTTAGTTTATGAGACAGAAATATTATAGGCCTTTCTTTATTTTCATCTGATTCTGGTGAATTACACGCTTGAGTTAAGCACGCTGCCACATGACTATCGCTGGCATCGTATACAATGTATACGGCTTGTTTGGATCTGGGTAAGATAAGAAAGGAATAGCTGTTAATTGTTCTTTAATTTTCTCAAAACTTTTCTGACATTCTTTGTCCAAATAAATGGAGACTTTTTCCTTGTAAGGTTAATAAGAGGTTTGCTATTTCTGAGAATGAGGGGATGAATCGACGATTAAAACGAGGATTTCCCCAATTATTTTTCGAATTTCACGCACATTTTTTGGAACCGGAAGTGACCTAATAGCTTTAACTTTATCAGGATTTGGTCTGATGCCATCTTCATCTATGACAAAACCTAAGTATTCGGTTTTAGGCTGCATGAATTGACACTTTTTCAACTTAAGTTTAAGTTTATGCTCTCTTAACCTTTGAAAAATAATGTCTAAGTGGCGTTTATGTTCTTCTAATGTTTTACTGAATATGAGACAGTCATCTAAATATGCCACAGCAAAATCTAATCCCTCTAAGACTTTAGACATTAATTCCTGGAACACCCCCGGGGCATTAACTAATCCGAAGCACATAACGTTAAATTCGAATAGACCTCTGAATGTGGTAAATGCAGTTTTTTCTTTATCTTTTTCATCAATCGGTATTTGCCAAAATCCTGAGCGACAGTCTAGGGTAGTAAAGTATTTTGAATCACCTAAAAGAGCCAATATATCATCGATATGAGGTAGAGGATATGCTGTGGGTCTCACCAATGCGTTGATCCTCCTAAAGTCTATACAAAATCTGGTACTGTTGTCGTTTTTCTTTTTAACCAGCACAACAGGACTTGCATAAGGGCTTTGAGAAGGTCTTATTACGTTAGCCTTAAGCATTTCGTCTATAGCATCACTCATAATTTTTCTATCATTTAATGGTACTCTATATGGTCGCTATTTTATCGGTTCATGTTCCACAGTAGGAATTTTCATTGTAATCGTATCTGTCTGTGACAATTCTGAGTCATTATTCGCAAAAACGTCCCTATTTGTTTTAACTAATTTTTCTACATACTGAAAGTGTTCTTTAGGTGCTACTATTTCTTTTGTATTAATACTTGATTTTTCACCCTTATTATGTGATAATTTATTGACATCAGAAACAGAAGCTATGCATTTTTCATCAATTTGTTCAACAGTTGCAACAGCACACCCTTTTCTTAATTTAATCGTTCTATTTGTAGAATTTACTAACATAACAGGAAACTTACGATGTTTTCGTAATTTTATGACGGAATTAGCTACCATTAAACCAGGTTCTGTACTAAGATAACCATCTTCAACACTTTTTAATTCATATGTTTTAAAATTCTTTAGTTTAGAGTCTTTTCTTAATTGTCCTGAACAAATATGCACTGTCTGAGGTTTAATTACAGTATCTTTTTGCAATCTAACTACTGAAGCAATATGTAAATCTTCTTGTAATGTGACATAACTATTTTTAACTCTCATTGATAAAAGATCAAAATAAATTCTGCATTTGTTCTGAATGAGAAAGTCCCTTCCAAGTATTGCTTTTCTATTCATATTTGAGACCACATAAAATTTATGTTCTATTTTTTCACCACCTATTCGAAAAATAAGATTGGTGTATCCATCTACATGCAGTGAATTACCATTTACAGACTGTAATGAAACTTTATGATTTTTAAATAGTTTTGGCTTTCTATTTTAATGATTCATATGTCCTCCTATTAATTAATGAGACTTCTGCTCCAGAGTCTACTAATGCCCTAATCTTCTGTTTCCCTATTCTAATTGTACAAGAGTTTGGGTTTCCTGCTAGCGCTATAAAATACGTTGATAAATCATTTTTCCTACCATCGACTTCTTTATGACAGGAAGATCTTAGTTTTAAAGGCCTAAATATGTTCTTTTTAGGTCTCAATACACTCTTACATTCTCTCATAAAAATGTCCTAATTTCCCACAATTCCAGCAATCAATATATTTTTTCCAGTCGTAATTGTTTTGAAATTTACTTTGGCTTAATTTCTGCATATGTCTAGTGGCTTTCTTTCGTAATAATACTGCATGAACATATTTTTGACGTGCCTACATTGCTTGACATTATGACCTAGCCTTCGGCAATATTGACAACGAATTTGTGGCTGAATATGATCTAACTCTTTAGCTTTTTGACAAGTTTCTGAAAATTTTGCTGGCTAGTAACATTTCCGAATCGTAAATTAAATCGATTTCTTAAATTTTGTTCATTCATAGCTGACGTAACTGAGCCTGTAAAGTTTCCGGCGAATCACGCATAACTTTCATTTTCAGATAATTTTTCTGTTAATCCGTCAATAAAATGACCTATTAACTGTTTCTGGATAATTGCTAAATTTGCAATATGATTTCGACCTTGATCTTGATTTTCATAGGCATCTTCTGCCAAAGTTAATAATCTTTCAGCATAGACATTTACATTTTCATCAGGTTTTTGTTTTTATATTTTGCAAAAGATATAAAGCATGATGTGAGTCGTGTACCTCAGAAAATCTAGTAAATAAAGCATTGTTTTAAGCAGCCCAAGTACAGTCTTGATTTTCGTTTATAAATCTATGTATAAAATCTGACACTGGCCCTGTTGCAGTCTGATAGCAAATTAATTTCTTTCTTTCATCATTTTTAAAACATTTAAAATAGAATATTTTTCTATTGATTTTACCCACGACTTAAAATCTTCAGATTTACCATCAAATTTTGAAACCATATGTTGTACACTCTGAGTTCCTATTGCGGTGGAAACATTTTTTAATTGAATAGCCAAATCTTGAAAAATTTGCTGAATAGAAGCGTTGTCTGCCATTTTAAAATAAATTATTTAACAAGCAAATAGAATAGACAGTTTTCTAACCTTGTTTCTCGGCGTGATCATCTAGTGGTATTGCGTACTTCATCGTAGTGCCCTGACAACATTCCAAAGGTCCATCCTGGTCTGCGGCACCAGAAACGCGCGTTGTAACGTAGCGTGGCCATTTAATACAACAAACATAACCTTTTAACCAGTTTTATTTAGCATAGCAACAGTCTTCAATATTTAAACATAACATTTTAGCTAGATATTATTAAGTAAAGGTGACCTTATCAATCTAGCATCTATAACCCATCTTTCTCTCTATCTCTGAATCTGACTCTCTCTCTCTGACCGTAGATAATTATATTTCAGCATATATATTTAATTAAGCAGTCTAGCCGCTATGTAAAATTACACAATACGTCGTGCATTTTTTCTTAACATATCTAACTTTGATCCCGGAAGTAAATGATATAAACGACTAAGTATACCTGTTTAACCCTTGGGCTACATGTTTTGTGACAGGTTTGACAATTCAGCTTTTCAATTTAGATCAAGTATTATAGTTTATCATCTTTCTACGTAGCATATTAAACAATGATTTATAGAATATACAATATTCCGAACCTTTCAAACCTGTTACATTACACTATTACACCATGTTATCCTTAAATGTTTGATACGTTTTGTAAATGATATGCAATTTATTGTATACCTTCTTCGATTAACTATGTTGCATTGTATGCATTAAATTTTTGTAAAACACTGTCCTGTCATGTATTATGTTTTGTTTGTCCTCATGGGCCATTTGGCCTTCTGGAATTTTGAAAAATAAAACTTATTAAACAACAAACATTTCATTCAGTATCCAATATCTCATAGGTAGCCTCCCCTGTTATGCGATATTGTTTTTGTTTTGTAATGGATAAATCTTGAACTCGAGTTCTATGACTTCATTGTATAACATTTGTATTGCTTTTGGAAGGGTTCGAATCCCCTAGCCTAGCAAGTTCATCATTGTATTCCCTTTGGGCCCGTGGTCCCAAAAAGTGAGCAATCTATGAGGAAGTCCCTCGCTCAGTCGTTTTGGTAGTCCGACCCGTGTCATGATCCATATCTTCCGTACTTGGTAACTTCTGCGTTCCATCAAGGGAAGATAAAACCCGAATTTTACTTGGTTATCAACGGGGGGAAATGGACATATGATTTTGCACATGCCGATAAAAGAGAGCGTATAAAATTTTTTGTATGTATTATATGTTTATACAACGGGTAATTCTTTCCCCGCTGATTTTTAACGGCACTTTTCCCGTCAAGAAAGGGACAGCTGTTTCTATATCCGGTACAGAGCAACAAAACATCCGCCTCTTCTTCGGTACCGTTCTTGTAAATAACAGAGTTAGGTGAAAGCGAGCGATACCTACTTGCTGAAATACGTTTACCGGGAGAGGTGAAGCTATTTTTGGGCCTATCGTGCTTATGATTATCTACAATACACACAACAGGTTTTCTTTAAAAATCGCAAACAACTATACAGGGGAAAATGTAGCATGACTTTTTTTTATATTTTTGTAAGACTGTTATTTTCATGATGTTCATGGGCTAAAAAATGAGTAGTTTCCCAAATGTGAAATTTATCTGAAAATTACATTTTTATCCCCAACATAAAATAAAAGAAACAAAAAAGAGACAAAATCACATCAAAATATCCCCGTATGACGTATTTAGTTTAGATTTATTAGATGTGTACGAACTTTAGGTCAAAAGCTTTCACGAAACGACCCGAAAATGATATAAAAAATGGTCAAACAGCTGGCGCCATTTGGTTCTTGCAAACGAGAAAAGAAGTTTAGGAAATTCTTTCAAGATGAATTAAGCAATGAGTTTGGTAAACCTATTACCTTTTTTTGCAACAGGCGCAATATCTAAACAAATGTCTTGGCCGGAAGCCGCGCCTCCAAGCAGACGACAACCTTATTTTGAAACTTTTCCGGATCCCGGGAATCGTGGCTATGAATTATTGTTCCGCGAAACTCATTCATGCCTTCCGTTCGGTACAACGGTACAGAGTAATGGCTAAAATATAAAACAAACTGACAAAACATTTGTTTTACAAAACAGAAAAAATCAACGCAATATTTTGATATAAAGTGTTTAAACCACTTATAAATATAGAAGGCTGACAACCTATTTTTTTTTCAAATGGAAACGATCTACAAATTCTTTTTAACACGCAAAAAAAAGATAAAATACAAAGGCCAAATTAGTGATGCCCGTTTTTGTAAATCATACCCATTGCCCAAAATATAACGGCGTCCCAAAACAGAATTCCCCGTCTCATAATTTTTTGAAGAGTTAAACGAAAGTTTGTCTACCCTCCATGCTGTTTTTGGGGTGAAGACAGTGGAGTCACCTCTCCACTTTTGTATTGAACTGCAATGAATATTTTCCATAACTCAATAAAAGTTGTTAGGTCAATAGATAGAGTACAAAAGACTTCCAGCAAGTATATCGTTGGTTCGAATTCCAGGCGAGGCGTGTGTACTTTCGTAACTATCTGTCTATGGAAATTCTTCATCCATCTCTTAGAGATGGTACCTAAAAATTCAAATTCATCTTTATAGGTTTTTTCAGACTGAAATGATAGCTAAGTGCACCAATTTTCTAAATATATTCATGGTTTACCTCTTCTCCATGTCAAAATAGAAATATTTGATATCTAAAAAATGACTTTCTCAAATATCTGAAGCAAAAGGGAACAACTCTTGTATTGACCGTTTTTCAAAGATTTTAGACTTCCCCAATTATAGTCTATATCAAAAGCTCCAACAGCTAAATAAATTCAATAGAGTATAAGGTAAGTTTACTCTACTTTCAACATTTTGAAAGAGCCTATACTAAACTTCCTTTTGTCTTTTAATAAAGTCAAATTCCAAGACTAGCCAAGAGTCTTTTAAAACGCTTGAAAAAATTCTGAGTGAAAGAGAATGACATGCTCTTATTATAAGCTTACCAAAACCATACCAAAAATGTACCTTAAAGAAGTTATTAAAGTTTTTTGTATTGTAAACAAACCCTACACCATTTTACTATCAATATTTTCCACTCATGAATGCACTCAATTCAGGTGATCATTGTTGATATATTTGTAATGAGAGGCCCCAACAAAAACTTTTTTTCAAGTTGTGTAAACAGTATAAGTTTTAAATTAATGTTGATATCTGAAAAATTTTCCGATTACTTTGTTTTCAACAATAAATAAAACACCTTTTAGTTTGTTCAGGGTAGTTGACCTGTAACGAAAATCATCAAATAGAGTAATCTCCATATACTTTTTTAGCATTTATTCGTTTTTCAAGGAAAGCAAATGATCGTGCTAAAAAAGATTTTAGGACTTCCCAATTATAGTCTATATCAAAAGCTCCCACAGCTAAATAAATTCAATAGAGTATAAGGTAAGTTTACTCTACTTTCAACATTTAGTTCCCTCCAGAGAATGTTTAAATTGAGAATTGCTTAAAAAAATTACATAGAGTCATTACCGTCAGCTACCTTAACATGTAGTAATTACAACCATTTCCTTAAAACATTGTAATATATTTGACGACAATGAATTTTTGTGTTACCAATTTAACTTTGTTTGTTATTTCTCATTGTTGGATATATACATTTTACATTTGATATATAAATGTTGTGTAAACCAATATATCACCATTGAGAACATATAATAAACAACTTTGCTAAAAGATCAAAACTTAACGTTTCTTAATGTCGTTAATTTTCTTCAAAGGAATGTATGCATTATTACATATAATCTTCATGCATTACTAAACTTTCTATCAGGGCCTCACTACAACTTACAAAAACTGTCAGTGTAAGTCATGAGAAAAGCATGCATATTGTATATTGAATACAAAGGGATTTAAACAAATGTAGGTCATACTTTGTCTGCCTGATAAGTTGTTTGAAAAAGGACCTATCTGATTTTTCTTTCACTTTTGATCAATGTTTAATGTTGGCTTCAGTTTATTGATCAATCCAGAGTTGTCCCCCTTTGATTTATTTGAGTAGGTACCATCTCTACATCTCTTATTCACGTGGGTTAGTTTGTCAGTCAGTTAACTGCGGAGAAAGTAAGATTTGTGCGAAGAATATAGGTGTTAGGCCAAGTCCTGAAGAACTGGTTGAAAAAAAAAGGCGTAAAATCCAACAAAAGAGCAAAATCAACAAATTAATACGTCTTTTTTCATTATTGTACGATTAACTGAGTGCAATGTTTAGTTCAGCAATACAGTTTTGGTGTACATTTGTACATGGTGATGCGATCAACCAATCGTTCAAAAAGAGCCCTCCTTCATGAATTTTTCTTTAGCTTTCTGACGGTAAAATATTTAATAACGGAGTGCTGGCTCCCTTAAAATGAAATTTGAAGTCTGATTTTTATCGGTGGGTTTTGCACACAAAATGGAGAAAATGTCTGTACTTGTGATTTGTGTAACATTGACTAAGATGTTCATGTTTTCTATGATATATATATATATTATATATATAATGAGCCGTGCCATGAGAAAACCAACATAGTGGCTTTGCGACCAGCATGGATCCAGACCAGCCTGCGCATCCGCGCAGTCTGGTCAGGATCCATGTTGTTCGCTAACAGTTTCTCTAATTCCAATAGGTTTTGAAAGCGAACAGCATGGAGCCTGACCAGACTGCGCAGTCTGGTCTGGATCCATGCTGGTCGCAAAGCCCCTATGTTGGTTTTCTCATGGCACGACTCATATATGTTCATCGACGTAACAAAAGCAAGTTATTGTACATGTTGCGATTAACTTCACTATTTCCGATGAATCTGGGTCATTTCCCTACGAACTCATAGGCAACACTTCGATAAAATTCAAACTGGGATCTCTGTAACAAATTTATCACGGAACCCCTC
Source organism: Mercenaria mercenaria (assembly GCF_021730395.1). Lineage (NCBI taxonomy): Eukaryota > Metazoa > Mollusca > Bivalvia > Venerida > Veneridae > Mercenaria > Mercenaria mercenaria. The sequence goes on along the minus strand of NW_026459454.1, from coordinate 1,254 downwards.
GAACATGTCTTGAAGAGTTCACAAGACTTCAAGTCGTTGGCTGGAATTCAAGACGGTGGCTATATTGTATATAGCAATTAATGTGGATCGTCTTAGAATAAAAGTAAACAAATCCGCCCAGATAGGTGAGAACAAGACTCCAGTCAGAAGGCCGTTGGTTCGACTTTCAGGCGAAGTTTATGTTCTACATAGTAATTATTGATTAAAGACAGTACGTCGGGAAGGAAAACTCATCAAATTTGATAACTTAAAAATATCTAGACACTGACTCCTATAGCAAACCTTTATTAATTTGCGTAAATCATAGTGATCAGCATAATCCTCCAATATTGAAGAAATCTTTGTGATCGCAGAATGAAGGAAGGTGACTTGGAAGGGTATCCCGGAAATCCCATCACTTCTTTTGGTATGTTTGTTCTGGAATACAAATGTTCTGAAGCAGTTTTTTTCTCTCAACAGAAAAATAGCATACTAGCAGTACCGCGGGTATTGTATAACGTATACCTCCGCCTGTATAAATGGGGGCATATAAAATATGTCCTTTCATTTCTACTGCTTTCTACTTTTTGATATGCTGCAACGTGACGGCATAATTAACTACACATCTAAAAGGAAAGTGGGCCGTCAAAAAGGACCGTCAGATAATAGTTTTCGAAACACAAATGCATTTGTCTATCACACTAAAAATGACCTAAAACGTTTGATAAATTTTAAAGGTGATTCTCAGAACACTTTTTTCTATAAGACGATTCTTTCCGGATTCCACAAATGAGTTATACAACTAGGTAAGGTAACTGAACGGCAGTTTACGTTACTAGTATGTTGCATATTTCCAATGTGATTTTGGCACTCCTAAGCCAAATGTCACAAGCGAAAGCGTTACCACACGTATATTGCCTTCTGACACTACGAGCCTACTATTATATGTTTTACCTGAGATTCTTGTACATGCTTGTATGGATCGGCAAACCATTTTTGTCAGTACCAACATTGTCTGTGTATCTCCATGTACCACCAACTTCTGCCGCCATTTCGAACCAACACCCTGGAATGTCTCTGGTCTGGCTGATAAATGTCGCAATGCACCCAGTCCAGCCGCACCGCAACCAATTACACAAACACGTAGAACCATGTTTTTGGTCTGTTAGCAAAAATTTAAGACGATCAAATTATCTGTTTTGTTAGCCTGATAAAAAGTATTTGCAAATGTGCAAAAGATGTTTCTTCCCCAAATCAACAATGCAAAAAATTTAA
>NW_026459453.1:0-18351 GCF_021730395.1 Mercenaria mercenaria | reverse complement strand
TAACATAGCTTAAGAGGTCTCACACAATTATAAAAATAAAGGTACCGGGATACTAACCTTACAGTGCTTTATAAATCCACCCTGCGTGTGAAGTTTCTCTAGTCCTGGTCAGTTGAAAAGGCTTGTTAAAGCCACTGCTGGTTTTTGAGACATGAACAGAGATTATAAATGTTGATATGACAAATTTATATTATACCAGTCCCAGTATGTTGTATTGCATGTGCTGGTATATAAGCTATCAATGAAGCAGTCATTTTTGTGAATGTGACATTGGTAGTGTAAAATGCCGGTCCGTCTGTAAAGCTTGGCGCCTTGCTGTAATTAGACACTAACCTTACAGTATTTCCACGACAATAAATTGACAACGGGACGCTTACTAGCTTTTTTTACAAAGCTAAGCTTGTGGGGAAATATGAGTAGATATGGCTGGTCGCCACTCATCTCCGCAGCCCCCGACTACAACTTTGAAATCGCTCAGTGCCTGTTAGTGGGTTATTTTGTGAACCGGTGTTTTTTTTTAACGACCGACTATAGTTTCCTTGATAGGCCAAACCTACGGTAATATTCTGAGGACAATCAAATATGAAAAAAAAATCTTTCTACTCTTTTCCGCAAACAAATGGCGCCAGAATGCATGTGCAGAAGGGCAAAAAAAATCTCACAAAAAGTCGTTTATAATGTAACGTGATCACGGGATTGCAAATGATTTTACAATTGAATAGCTTAAGGAGGTATGTTACCTTTATACTTGTATGTACGCATGCCCAACGGAACTAACGTGACGATCTATGACAACGTTTACGACAAAATAAATGTGTTTGTATGTCCATTCTTCTGAAAAATAATCATGAACCTGTCTCCGATCTGATGCTTCATTGTTTAATAATGCAGAAATAATGAATAAATTGCCACAGTAACGCTTCAAAACGTTGTTGATTTAAAATGACGTCATTGACGTCATGACGTTACGTGTAAGTTACCGCGCAAAATTAATAGCTTTTATTTTGAAAGTACGTAATTCTGTGCATTTTCTTTACTTGAGCTATTTTTAAACAGCAAGTGCTTGGTATTTTGCTAATAATATTACCCAAACATTTCATGTTGGTCTTTAACAGAATGGCACTGAAGCCGTCGAAAAACCCGTTTTCATACACAGTTGTTTAAAAATGAGAGAAAATGCGTTACCATGGAAACATGAGCCCCGCGACATATACGTTTTAAGCTTATATTTGAAAGCTAACGCGCAAACTAGTAAAATTATCAATTATACCACAGTCACACATACGGCGCGGATAGCTACGTTTAGCTACGGACAGAAACGTAGTAATTCGTACCGGTCCGTACCTGAGCCGTACGGATTGGTACGGATTGATACGGGTTACTATTTTAAGGTACGGCCCAGGTACGGATCGATACGGATTACTACGTTTCTATCAGTGGCTAGACGTAGCTATCCGCGCCGTATATGTGACTGGGGTATAATGCAGACTTCTACGAATAACAATGAAACTGAAATACACTGAAAAGTGTTAAATATCCGTTTTTTCCTTCTTCTTTCAATATAAAATACCTTTGGAGGGTCATGTACTTCAAACCCGGATAAAAATTGTACTTGAAGGGACAGAGATAAATGAAACTGAGATTGTAACAGCTAAAACATTAAATTGCACGAAATACAAAAACATTGCTGTGGTTCAACTAACTTGAATTTACCCTGGTAACAAGGTAACCTGCCTCCTTAACAAAGTAAATTCATTTGCCTTTAAGACCGCCTCGGTAGCCTACTGGTAGAGCGTCCGCTTCGAGTGCGGGAGGTCGTGGGTTCGATCCCTGGCCGCGTCATACCAAAGACGTGAAAAAATGGTACTAGAGCTTCCTCGCTTGGCACTCAGCATTACGAGGGTAGTGCTAGGACTGGTCAGCCCGGTGTCAGTATAATGTGACTGGATTGGGTATCATGTCACGTGTCTATGGCGTGATATTCCAGTGAGGCAGCACCATAAAGTTGGGCATTGTGCTCACTGCTACAAGTAGACAACGTCGTTTATATGACTGAAAAATTGTTGAAAAAGACGTTAAACCCAAACATACACACACACTCATTTGCCTTTAGGCCGATTTGACATAAACCAAATAAACACGAATACATATTACAAAAGTATCTCGTCTCGTGTAACTAAGCATACTGACTCCTTGTCAGTGCTAAATTTAACCCCAGAAGCATGATTTTATCTGACTTGGCAGAGGATCTAAGCTCTCAAGGCTCTTTTGGGTTTTAGGCATGTTTCTGTGAAAAGGGACCCATCTGAAGGAGAACTTACATCATGGGCATGATTTAAACAAACTTGGTAAAGGACCACTACACACCAAGTATCTAAGCTCAATGGCATGAGGTTTTAGACACGAAGTTCTCCTAATGTGTCTATGTAAAACAAGTGAACACCAGGGCATAGCCATTTTGTCCCCAGGGAAATGATTTGATCAAAATTGATACAGGACAACATGCTACCATTACACAACATGCCAAATAGTTAGACTGACAGCATTACGGTTTTTAAAAAGACGATTTTTGATTTTCTCCGTATATAAGTCTATGTAAAACAAGTGAACCCCAGGGCGGGGCCAATTCTGATCCAAGTGGCATGCTTTGAACAAACTAACTTCACAGAGGATCACTACACAATGCTACATGCCAAATATCTAACCTGATCTGGTTGCTTTGAAGACGAAGATTTTCAAAGTTTTTGCTGTTTAAACTGCATCAAGCCGTTAATTAAAAGCAAATGTGAATGTAAGAATGATGGAAAAAAGATGTTTCCATTGAGTCTGGTGTAGTTCTGAGTACTAGTTTCAGAAGGGATGTTTAAGTCAAAATGTTAAAGCCGCATGCAGGATGGTGGATCCTGGACTATCCCCCTATACTAATAAGGAAACAATTTAAACTGTTTAATTTCAACAGACGACAAATATGCTATTGTCACGGGGTGAGACAAATGTACAGACATCTCGGAATACCTTTTGCTAGCGCTACTGGGTGTATCCCATTTTCTGCCTAATTTTGTTAGTATTAAATTGCATTGCTTTCCGTTAAAATAACACTGGTGACATGAACACGATATATAACAGCAGTTTTACATAACAGACTTTTGAAAGATAAGTCTAAAATATATGCAGCTTAGCGTGCGTGCGTGCGTGCGTGCGTATCACATCCTTGTTTGCGCTGATGTGGATGACGGTGTATAGAGACTGCAATTTTTATTAAAGTCCAGATCATATTTTGCTGGCCTATTTTATTGCGTGTTAAAATAGTATAAAATTTAAGAATGTAAAATTCAGGTTCAACGCAAAGTGATGATTTAGAAGTGATATAAATGTCAAAAAAATTGTGTATTTCAGACAATAACATATTTTACCTTCAATGGTAACTAGAACGAAAGGTCTAGCGCATAATTTTTCGGCTGTTCAACCAAGATGACGTTGGACTGATAACTTCATTTTATGATACATATACAGCTTTATCCGCAAAGCAGACATAAGAGGCACGCTGTATAATATAGTGTTTAAAACGTAAATACTTATAAAATATAGTTAGGGGAATCAATGTCCAAGTGAGTACTTGCCGTCCTCAACATAGTGGCTACAAAACCTCGCTTAGTGGGTAAAATTCTTTCGTGTGACGAAGTCATCCAGCTGGATCTGCGGAATCTCGTTGATTCTACCCAGGCGCCAACCCTTGTCTAAATCAATACTTGGGAGTGCACCTAATTGTGTCGGTGTTTTATTTACCCCCATTACCGCCCTTTAACCCCCACCCGCCTCGGCACGGAGGCCCCGCAGATGGTTTTAAAATGTGACATCATTGACTGCTGGAGATAACAAAAATATCGAATAAAGCAAGACACTGTTCAAGAGAAAACCAATTTGAAAATTTTTAAAGACGTTTTGATTTTTGTGACATTTAGTAAATTATACACAAAATACCAGGTGAAGTTTTAGTTGCGCCTGTGTACAGAACAGGCCATTCAATGATCTCATTAAGTATTGAATTTTGAAAATTTAGAATAGGATATCAACTCCCTGGAAGAACAACAGAAAATCAGTTACATTATTTTGGAGGCTAAAAAGATAGAACTTGCGAACTTTAATGGCAAAGAAAACACAAGCGGTATTTATAAGATCAAGGGCTTAATTGATATCAGAAGGAGACGAAACATCAAATATTTAATAACTTCAGATATCAAAATTAAATTCAGCAACAGGATCTCTGTTAACAAATCAAACATACATTTGGAGTGAAGTTGTGAAACATTACAAAATTCTATATGACTAGGAGCTAGTCTAAGCATGAAACTTCAGAGTATCTACATTACTCGATAAGCATCACTGCAGCAAATCAAGGGAAATTATCAAGAGAAACATAATTAAACACTACTTATTGATTGTCACCCTTTTCACAATTCTATATATGTCAGTTGCTTATGAATGTTAGATGGCAATAGAAACAAATATTTCAAGCATCTATAAATAAATTGAAACTCGACGATTTTACTATCGATTTTATGTCAAGTCGACAAATTTAATTTTATGAAATTAATATGAATGGTTCTAGCAGAGGTTATTTGAATATAAAGAAAAAGGATAAAAAATATTAGAATTTTATAATTTCTTGTTATTCAAAACGATGAAAGACATAGATTAAATGACGAGGTAAGCAATTATTAGAAGGAAATCTCAGTCATGGTGAGATGCTTGCAAGCATAAAAATGTCCAATAATTCGTCACCAGGATGCAAAATTTGACTGCTGCAGATTTTTCTGCACAGATATTGGTCATTTTCTGGTTATGTCAAGTAACCATGCTTTTGATACAGTTACTCTCAAACAAGAGGTTAAAAATGGGATATGTTTATGTCAGTGCTCGGTATTGATGATTGAATGAGTCTGTGTGGGTCTGGGTCCAGTTATCTGTATTGATATTTTTCTTTCTACTGTCTGCTTTTTTTCTCAAGACTGTTATTTTTCTCAACAGGAGACATTAAATACAATAAAAACTTTATTCTACTAGTTTGTTTTGGCTGACTGACTGTTATCTTTTACAGGCCTTGTATCTTTTTTCTAGGGCTGTCATCGATAGAAACAATATCGATGTATCAACGATTTTTTTGTCGATCGATTATCGATTCCCATTTTCAAAAATCGATATTTTACAGGGAGAAAAAACTACCCAAACAAACACTCAGACCCTAAAAAACAACTTAAGTTCACAAAGTTGTAAAATTGGATGAATGCAAAAAAGGAGTGAAGGCAAAATAAAAATGAAAGATGTTATTGATTTTTATGTATTTCTTTTATTTCATAAATACAAATACAACACAATCAAACAGAAATATGGAAAGTAGGCAAAAAAACTTAAAATAGCATTTACAGGAAGGTATATAGTATTATATGAACAAATAGGTCGTTAATCTAACTTAATAATCAATATATCGATGTATCGTCGATATTTGTCTTCTGATATATCGGTATCGTCGATACGCCTAAGACCCTATCAATGACAGCCCTATTTTTTTCTATAAAGGTGGTGTCTTTTTCATATCAAGATATTTTAAAGAGAAGTACACAAAAAATGTCGTAAGAAATTAATAATTCTGTTCTACTGAAAGTTCTGTCGCAGAAGAGAAGTCTCTGGATCGAATGTAATAATGAGTTTCAGAGTGTGGATAGATCGATTAAGCGTGCAAATTCTTAACAGTTTTGAGGCGCTCGGACTTTGATGATACCGTTCATAATCTCCGCCCCTCTTTGGCAGAATATGGGTCATATGGGTCTGGAGCCTCCTTTAACATCTGTGCAGTATACGAGTATGTAATAAAGAACGAAGATAAGCAAACAATAAGTAATAAAATAACACAGGATATACATACTACTTATAGTCAGATTATCAGTTATGTTATTTTAGTCTTGTTCTTACAGTATACTGGAAAATGTAGCGATACTCATAAACTATTTTAAATTTTAAAAGCTGTTGTCTACCCTTACTCACATTTGATAAAATATCCATATTTGCGAGGCAAACGGTGCTTATCCAGATAAACTGGAATGATACCTGTATCCGACATACGTTTTTATAACTAGCTTTCCTTTCAGCTTATTACAATGCTAAGGACGTGAGTGGATTTGTACATTTTGTAACGTTCTCAGGAACAGAGTCAATTGAACCAAGACTTTTATTTTGCACAATTGCGTCCATTTGAACCTAAAGAAGTTCTCTTAAATTCTATCATGTTGAATATTTCCAATCAGGGACATGCTATCGAATGGTAGTTCAAATTTACATGTTTAGCAAAATAAACTGATGTTATTTTCATAATTCACAATAACTATAGTGTTATTTGTCACAAAGTACTTTATTTTTGTAGAACTTGCTTCAGTTGGTCTTTACTTCTTTGTAAGGAATTTGTACAACGTGGCTATTACAATTGAAGAAATTGGCATATAAAACCTTCTTGACACTTTTTATTCTTTATACAATGATCAGGCTTGTTTGACTTTCACTCAGCCATTGTTTGTTATTTATGCCTCTCCGCGGCTCAGAATGATAAACCCAACTTTATCCCCAGTGAGCAACTCAGAAATTTTCGTGGTGTTACAATTTCTGTTGTTTATTTTCAGCAGTTTTTTAGTTCGACTATTCAAATAATAGATAGAGCTATTGGACTCACCCGTGCATCGGCGTCGGCGTCGGCGACGGCATCGGTGTTCCAGTTTGGTTAAGTTTTTTATGTAAACTGGTTTATTCATTCAATTGACAAGCCTGTTGAATAGTCGAGCGTTGCTGTCCTCCGACAGTTCTTGTTTTCTGGTGCAGTCTAAAAACTGGAACTTTTGGTCTAGTGTCAACAAACGGGGAAACCCTCTAGCACAATTTTTCCTTAATTTCGAACGGTCTGTCAGAAAGGATAGATGATCCCTTCTGATAATGCCTATAGTGTTAGCTATTTTGCGAAATAGTACATCGACCATCTTCCACAATACCATTAACGGCAGCAGTATTTTTTTTGTTGCCGCAACAACGGTTACTGTCTTGTAGCCTATTTTGAACACCTTGAAGTGTTTAACACCAAAACACCTTAACGTAACTACAAGACTATTACGGATACAGTATCTTTTTCTGAGATACCCGCAAAGAAACCAAGGCTTTTTGAGATGTCCTTCGAGCAACATCATACGTTGTCAATATTTCACAACTTACTCGTTTTGCAAGAGCTTGCTAAAAGATAGAGGATTTTAATGATAGAAATCTTCATATCACCAAGACGTTATTGCAACTGGGTTACCGTTATCATAAGCTACGGAAAGCTTTCAGTAAATTTTACTACAGATCATCCGAACTGTTAGAGAAATATAATACTAACCTAAAAACACTTTTAAAACTTGGACACACCCGGTATACCATGGAGATGTAGTTTATAAAATTCGGAAAATTAAACATAGTCCTTATTTTAATCAGATATTTGTAAAATGTGTTAAAAAGTTTATCAAAAGAGGATACGATGCGAAAATCGTGAAGCACAGTGGTAATTGACCCCTCTACAGTTGATCGCTACGCTTTCCTATTTGATGGTGCGATGACTAATAAAGTGTAAGACTCCATGATGCTTTTCTCCTAAATCCTACATAAAACGGATGGAGAGAGTGAAATTTTGTCTTGCAGCTTTCTTAGTCGTGCCCTTAAAAGTTAGGCTCTTGGTGCTCTGACTTCAGACAAGTTGTTGAGTACATTAGTGTATATATACCTGAGATTTACCTTAGTTTTATGTCTACTTAATATGATCTGGTATGTTTTCGCTGATGTTAGAGCCTTTCTCAGCGGGGATTTTATTTACATTGTGTTGTCTAACTTGTTGAAAATAGGGTAGGTGCGAGGTTGGAATGCCCTAAACGCGTTTAAACCCCCAGTTTCCTTGAAATAGGTTACTGACCGTTCCAAGGCGGTGCCCCTATTTTCAACTTGTTTTCTGTCTTGTATTTTGTGTTGCGTATGTTGTCATGTTTGTTGTTAGCGTTTCTTTCCTCTTTCTCCTCACTCCCCCTATCCCCCCTTCTTTCCCCTTGCAATTGCGCTCCTTTGTTTTGACATCCCCTCCACCTTAAATACGAATAAGTTTTAGTGCCCACTTTAATTTTGGCTGCCGGAACCCTAAGGCGGTGCCCGATTGTTGTTTTTTCATGCTTATACGTGTGCGTTCGTGTGCTTGTGTCCTACAGTGTTGTTATATCTTACTTGTCTATGTTAGTTAGTTGTGTGTGGGTGTGTGTGTTTGTCTTTGGTACATGAATATATGCGCTACTTGGTTTACGTTGTAGTGTAACTGTGGTTAAGGAACGTAGCATTCCCTTTGTATATTCATCCTTGTTCTACTTTCCCCTTCAACCACCTACCCCATCCCCACTTTCTACCCCTTACCCCTTCCTCCCCATCTATCTATATTTTGCATAAAATTAAAATGTACTTGTTAGATTTTTGAAGCAACCCGTCTGTAATATTTTTCCGTTACAGCTTCTTTTTGTTGTGGGCGTGGTTCTGAGGCTGTTTTTGTGGTGCTCTGTGCTTCCCAGAAATCTACCCTTACCTATTATCTTTTTTGTAAGACCTGATTTCTATGTTCATTATAGCATTTATATAAAGCAACTGTATTTGTGTGCGTTTAATTCAACGATGGAAACCTTGGTCAATCGTAAAATCGGCTTAAACCGGTATTTCGCAGGTATGTTCAGTAAATATCCGTTTTCAAGTGGCATGAAACTTGCGTGCTGTTTTGTACACTGATTTCTATGAGATACCATAAGTGACAGTATTTTACTGAATCGCCTTCGTAGAATATATTGACTGAATGACTTGCATTCATTTCATGCATGAATATCGATGATTATGGTTAACAAGTGTACCCAATAGACTGAGTCAAATTCATAACATACTTTAAAGTGGATTGAATTTCATTACGAAAGTTGGTAACAAAGTAAATACCATTTAGCATTCATATTCACTGATATAAACTTTTAAACCGAGCAAATCGTGCAAGATATTTTTGTAGTATGAAATTTTACGCTTTTTAAGAAAAAAAAATCAAGACTTGTTGAATTTAAAAACACAAAAATGATATTTTTAGCAGATTTTGGTTTGCAACAATAACATAATGGAAGAAAAATATTTGCCCATTGTTATAGCCATTTGACAAATTTGCAAACATTTACTATGTCCTGCAAACTTTCGGATATCAGTGTGCCCTTAGACAATCACTAGTACAATACAAAAAAGAAATACACTGTTTAGAGCGTGTTTTCAAAGATAGAGATCACGGTTCTTTTACCTTTAAAAATCGATCGGTCATCGATTTTGTCATGTCTACAGCAGATTGTTCTGAGTACTTTACAGATTTTGAAATTCAGGAAACGGACAGCCTTTTTTCTGATGGTCATTGTGCCCTCTCGTGGGAGATGAAATGCTCACGCTATGCTAAATCGGATGTAAACAGTAACGTTCAGAATGTCCAAACACCCAAACCAAGTTGGGATAGTACATTAAAAGAAACATTTATTGAAAATATCGATTTAGATCAGCTATCTTTATTAAACGATCATCTCGATTCTGACCTAATCAATGAGCAAACTATTGAAAAATTCACTGATGATTTGAAAAATTTATTCCACGGTTCGTCGATTAAAACATTTCCGCAGAAAAATAGTAACTTGTCACGGAAGCCATTGAATAATAAAAAATCATGGTTCGGTCTAAAATGTGCTAAAGCTAGAAAAAATTACCACGATGCCAAAAATACTTACCGCCTAGACAACAGTTTTAATAATAAGATACGACTTCGTGACGCAAGTAAGCAGTACAAACGTACAATGGATTTTTATATTAAAAGAGAAAAATTTTCTAATGCGAGCAAATTACGAAATTTAAGCGAAATTAGCCCTAAAAGGTACTGGAAATTTCTGAATAATTTAAAACCGAAATCAAAACAAAATCAGTCTCCAAGTATTGATGACTTTTACAAACATTTTAAAGAAATAAACTCAAACGTTTCGATGGACGGAGCCGAAAACCCTGATGATATTTTACATATTCCTGAAGAATCAAATTTGCTGTTGAACTCGAGAGTAACTGAAGAAGAAATTTCGAAATGTATCAAAAATCTGAAAAATGGTAAAGCATCTAGTCCTGTAGATAACATTATTAACGAATACATAAAATCTTCTAAGGACTTACTTATTCCTACATACACCAAACTATTTAACCACGTTTTTGACTCTGGAATTATTCCAGACTCTTGGTTAGAAGGTATCATTATTCCTATCTTTAAAAATAAAGGCGACCCAAAACTTCCAAGTAATTACAGACCTATAACAATACTGAGTTGCCTGGGAAAACTTTTTACTTCTGTTCTAAACCAAAGATTAACTAGTTACCTAGAAAATAATAATATTATGAATGAAAACCAAGCGGGCTTCCGAAAAGGATACTCCACCTCTGACCATTTATTTACCCTACAATCAATTATAGAAATTTTAAGAAAGAAAAAGCAAAAGCTCTTCTGCGCCTTCGTAGATTTTTCTCAGGCTTTCGACAAGGTCTGGAGGGTCGGTTTGTGGAAAAAATTACTTGGAAATTTTATAAATGGAAATTTTTTCAAAGTTATACATAATATGTACTCCAATATCAAGTCTTGTATATCACATAATGGCGTTTCTTCAGCTTTTCTCATCTCAGAAATCGGTGTTCGTCAAGGGGAGAATTTATCCCCTGCTCTCTTTTCCATCTATTTAAACGATCTGCAGACTTACTTGGAAGATAACGGTACTGTGGGGGTGGAACTACACGACTCTCCTGATTTTTCACTTTGGCTTAAGCTGCTAGTTCTACTCTACGCGGACGATACCGTCCTTCTTGCTAGTACTTCAACAGATTTACAAAACTGTCTTGACTCATTTAATATGTATTGCAATACTTGGCGCTTAAATGTTAATGTAGTCAAAACGAAAATCGTCATCTTCGGTGCTCGTCAACTTCGAAATCTTAATTTCAAGCTAGGAGATAGAGAAATCGAAATTACAGATAAATATCACTACTTGGGTCTAACTTTTTCTAGCAGCGGATCTTTCCTCAAAGCTAGAAAGCATGTTGTCGAACAGTCTAAGAAAGAGATGTTCATGCTACTATATAAATCCAATAACTCAGATCTGCCGATCGATCTCATTATTAAGCTGTTTAATCATACAGTGCTACCTATTTTAACCTATGGCTCAGAAATATTCGGATTTGAAAGCCTTGAAATCTTAGAAAAAGTTCATAATGATTTTCTACGTAAAATTACCAAAGCGCGGATTTCAACGCCTTTGTATATGCTTTTCGGTGAACTAGGTCGATACCCAATCTCTATTGTCGTAAAAACGAGAATGATCTCATTCTGGAACAGACTGATAACGGGCAAATCATCAAAATTATCTACGCAGCTATATTATTATATGTTAAGTCAACCGAATGTAGAATACAAATGGTTAAAACATGTCAAACAAATCCTAAATTCTGTTGGTAGGCCGGATATATGGTTGAATCAGAACTTAATAACCAGTAAATGTATACATAAATTAGTCAAGCAAACACTTGTAGACCAATATAAACAATCGTGGTCATCTGAACTTACGGAATCCAGTAAGGGACGTACATACAACGTTTTTAAAGACCAACACTGTTTCGAAAATTACTTTAAAGTTCTAGATTTAGATGACGCCCTGACATTATTCAGGTTTAGAACTGCCAATTTCAAACTACCGGTTGAAAAATTAAGATACGAGAACATCCCTTATCATGATAGAATCTGTAATATCTGTGATAAAAACGAAATCGGTTCTGAGAGTCACTATATGTTCCAATGTGACTTCTTTCAACAACAAAGAGCGCGTTTCTTTGAGGAATCGCAGTCAAATAGACAAAACGTATCATTTAAAATGTTACTGTCATCTGAAAACACACAAATTCTTAAACCATTGTGTAAATTTCTAGGAACCATAATGAATAAATTTCGCTAAAATGTCTGTTTTAGCAAAGCACCAATTCCACCACCGATTCATCTTACTCGATACCATTGTTATAATGTTTATTTGGTTTATTAACCGTCAGCTAATATTATTTTTATGTATGTAACCGCCAGCATTTAACTGCAGTTTAATATTTATCTGCTGCTAATTGAAAGTAATCTAAACGATGGATAAATTTCTGTTGTTAAGCAATGTATCTATTATCCATGATGTTCATGGTTTTTAACTCGTAAATTGGATCTTTTTTTTTAATTCAGTTCCATTGACACTCTTTTTCACAAACAAATTGTACGTTTTTAGGTAAACTCAAAGTACATTGTACTTAAAATATTTTTTTCCCTTTAGATTACATTGTACATGTTGACTATATTGTAAATTATTTTCCAAATCGTTTATAGGTAAACTCAAAGTATATTTACTTACAAAAGTTTCTTCTAAAATCCACTTCAACTTTTACATTTTATATATTGACTATATATGTTGACTATATATAGTTTGACCTTTACTATAATTAGAACAGAACTACTTTCAGTTCTTTATTTAATACTACTTTCGGAAAACCAATTTGATCACGAGCGTAGCTGATTCAATATTGTATGTCTCTCCCCCCTTCTAAGAATAGCATACTTTCTTGTTATAGTTATCATATAATTTCTTTCTAAAATTATGAAATTTATATCTATCTTGTTCCGGCACCACTGTCAGTATATTATAAAGACAATGTGTTTTGTTTTATGCCCTTGCTGTATATGTATATGTACCAGGGTTAAAATAAAAGAATAGTTGAGTTGAGTTGAGCAATCTGTGTACGTTTCTATCTAGTTCAACACGTCAGGTATTTGTCGCATCTTCCTTGTCACTAAATACGCAGTTACTAATTTTGTATCTGGGTTAAAATGGGTTAAAAGAAACAATGAATGTGTATATACACAATAAATACATGTACTCACAAAAGTTAATATTTTAGTTATTGTGAATAGATTCAAAATTGCACTTTCTATGCATAAGACAAAAAGATTATTCATGCAAAGGCTTGGATATGTACATATAATTTTAGAAGGGATTACTGGCATATATAACATGAAATTATCTATGTATAGTTTATTATCCTATCTAGAGGACCACTGAATCTCAATTATGTTGAAATATCGACTGACCAGAATGTTCTGAAAATTAATATCTTCTTTCTCTCGCTATAGCCATCATTCTAGACATACACTGCAATCCAGACAACAGGGTAAAATATCGGCGCCTTGTGGCGTCAATATACAGTTAGATATGATTTTAATGTTTACAGGCTAATGTTTGACAACAAAAGATACGCAACTGGTATTACTATCGTAAAATTTGTTTTTGATATAAAATGGAATTCCGTTAGGTATAAAAGCAATGTAACTGATGCATATCGTTTTTAAAGACGATTACTAACAGTATTTTACATATTGAACTTTCAATTTTTCCAATTATCGGTATTATCGGTTTTTTGACACATTAAATAAAGAAGGATAAATTCGATTTATTCGTTATATATTTTAAATAGTTTAAGATAACGAATTTGCTTCTGCAGCAATCGTTGATTTAATCTTTCCTCTAAATGATGATACAATTTTAGAAATTGTAAGTTTATTATTTTACTTACCCTTTGAACCGTTTATATTACCATCCTTGTTTTCCTTTGAAGTCAATAGTAAAAGTCTAATTTTGGACAAAATTAGGGTCATTTTCGTTGATATATTGCACAAAATACGAAAAAACGGAAAATATAATCATGTTTGCTTCGGCGATGTTTCAAAGAAAAATTATTGCTCGACTCAACTGTGTACAAATAAAATAAATATTTTTATTATTTCGCTTACCCTTTGTGCCTTTTATACAATCGCTATTATTTTTAAAACTGAGACATGGACCGGCTCGGAAATTTCGGGAGTTTCCCGAATGAGAGGGGAAATATCTAAGCAGACGACTCGGTTACTTTAGACGTTTACAGCGACTTTGTGATGAAAAGATAAATGTCTATGCCAAAGTCAATGTATGTTTTAGATCATCATTATTTATCAGTATTTTAGCTCCCTTTTCTTTTCCTAAATTGATTTAAACTTGTTGAAAACGTCTTATTGTCACTGCAAAAGGAACGAGGGGTTAACAAAAATAGATATATTTATTTATTTATTCACAAATATTGTTTATTTTCCGCGTATCACTGCTCCAAGTAATCTGAAATATGTCCTCGAAGTTACTCGAAGACCCAATTAAATTCAAATACTAGGTAATTCGTCTCGTATTTATTCGTCTCGGAGTCACTCGAAGGAATTCCGTCAAGCGATTCAGGAATAAAAGAAATTAATACTGGTTTGTATTCCGGTAATTGGATTTCATTTCGAGTCACTCCGAGGATTTTCTTCGAATGACTTCGCATAAATCCTCGGAGTCAGATAGCGAAATTCCTTGATGGAAAATAGCTGACTCGAAGAAACTTCGAGTCGGAGCCTTGGTACTCGTTTTGACCATCTTCCGAGGATCGAGTAGAATGGGTTTTCCGCGTGAGCTGATCTGTATCTGCGTTTAATATGTATGTGATTTGGTTTTAGCATTACATAAGATAATTTAAATCTCATTATGTTTTTTCTGAATGAAAGAACTTAACCTAGATGCACTACAAGTGAGCAATTGGTATCTGCTTTTTTCAAACTCTCAGTAACCTGATTTCACTTCTTTACTACCACTAAGAAAACTATCAAAAACTTTCTCATTCATACCCCAGTCATATATTTATTGCTCAAAATTATTCTTTAATTATTTCATGAACTGTTCAAAAATGAGTATTTTACAATTACTGCCAGTGTTTACCCCCCTCCTAATTGATGTAAATGATATATAACAAAAGTTCGCTAGATAACCGATCTATAAATAATCTAATCAGGATTGTTTTACCCTTTTATGTTTAACTACACTTCTTTCGATTACTCTTACTTATATCACTAAATACTTAGAAAAAACAAATAGCTGCAACATATTACGAAAACTTCAAATAAGTACCGGTTGAAGATTAAACAGAACAGAATTTTATTGAGGTCTGTACATCGTACATCGTCTAAACACCAACATTTACAATATACATATTCACTTTCATACAATTTTAAAGAAAGTAACAAACAGAGAAAAGAGAAAACATTACCTTGTCATTATAATCAAATATAATGTAAGTAACAAAGGAAATGAGAATAGTATGACATGTTTGCTTTATGATGTATTATTGATAACCAATTTTTTAATTGCCTCTTTGATATATTTTCACACATCAATAAGCTCATCTTTGTTGGTCGGATTTAGTAATGCATGTAACTTAAAAACTGATGGATGTACAAAATACTGTCGCTTAATATATTTTTTCCTTATTTGTAGATAATATGGGCAAATACAAATAATCTAAGTCCCATTTATTACAACACAAACAATAAAGTTCATTTCGTGGAATATTGTTTCGTAAATATCTTCCCGTTGGATTCTTAAAGGATGAGCAGAAAGTCTAAGTCTATCAAAATATAATCTAGGACTTCGAGGTAGTATGTCTAAATAGCATTCGTAGTCATGTCTTGTTTTAAATAGTCTACACATATCCAGTAATAGACTGTTATTAACACTTTTCTCAATTCCTGTTTATATGTATCAATTATTCTCAACCGAAAATCATGTATGAATTTATCAATATAAATAGTATCAGGATTATCAAACACATATGAAAATCCGTAATCATTTAGTAACTTTTTAACATTTGATACCCAGATTACACAACCACTATTACATTCGTCTAATGCCATATTGTATACTGTTTTTAAGAATAATGTTATTACTATATACAAGTTTAAACCAATATTTAATCAATCTTACATATCTATCAATATACAGAGGATAATCCTAGGATTTACCTAGAATGGCCATTTATTTTATGTTTTTCGGTGGTTTATCGAAATATAACTGTGAATTATATCCTGATAAACTCACTGGCCACTCAGTGAAAATTATCAAATCTGACACCCGGATTAACGTCAAAAAGTTTACCGAGCGTACTGAAAGCCGGAAACAATATGACGATGACGTCGTTAAAATGACGTCATCTTTGCGATGCTTCCTGATAAAAATTCCCGCAAATTTCGACATTTTATTGAAATAAACACAACAAAAGTAGAGTTTTAGACATAAAATAAACAGAAAAATTGTTGGTATCGATGTAATATCACGGTAATTTCACTCGTGAACACCAAAAGTTGTTATTTTCACTCGTGGCTGCGCCACTCGTGAAAATATCACTTTTGGTGCCCACTCGGTGAAATTATAACGTGATATTACACCGAAACCAACAATTATCCTCTATATAATCCGCAAACAATAGCAAAATCAAAACAATATAATCAATATGCAGTCCAGAATTTATACTATCTTATAATAACTCTAAATCGTCTACAAACAGTAAAAACAATAAAGGCGACATAACCTCCTCTTGACGTAAACTGATAGCGTAACTGAAGTAATCGGAATATGATGAGCATGATTTTACACAAGACTTAACATTTTGTTACATATCTTTTATTATCCTCAACACCTTACCCTGAATGCCAGTTTTATATATCTTTAACCGCAACGCATTGCGATAAATACTATCAAAAAACTTAAACATGTCGACGTTTATAACATATAATCTTTTATCTTCATTAATATATAATAATTTATGAACAATTGACATTAGATTATAAAATGCATCGATAGTGGAACGACCATTTACGAAATCCGAATTGAGCATCCGAGATCATATTATTGTTTTAAAAAAACATTTCATTTCGCTTATTTAGTATACTGGTAAAAAAACTTTGAAAAACAGCTGACTAAAGTTATTCCTCTATAATTATTTAAATCATTAATTGAGCCTTTTTTATGTAAAGGTATTATAACACCTTCCGTCCATTTATCTGGGAAACGTCCCGAGTTTAAAATAGAATTAAAAACATCACATAAGTGCAACGATAATATATCAATACATTCATTTAAGTATTCGTTCAATAAACAATCACTACCAACAAATTTGTTACGCTTCAACTGATTTACATTTAATTTCATTTACAGAAATGGGCTCATCTAATTCTGGAAATGTACAATTCTCAGCATTAAAATGATCATTATTACTACAAAATGTTCCAGCTTCAACATTGTTACAATCAGACATATCATTACTAAGATTTTCAAAAAGGCGTTTGAAATCTTCGGAAGAAATATGACAATTTTTACTGAATTTTTTTATTTGAAAAACTTCCAAAAATCTATAGGCTTCTATGTCTTTAGTTTTTCAATTTCTCTCATCTTTTTTCTGTAAGAAAAAACTTTTCTTTCTGCGTATTAAGTCCTTATAAAAAAATTATTTTTCTTTAGACATAAAGTATTTCCATTATCAGGGGTTTTATCCAAGTTAAATAAGCGCAGAGCCTCTAAATACGAGCTTCTAGCATTCACACACTCTGTATCAAACCATTCCGTGTTTTGGTAAAACGATCTTCATCAAACATAGGCCTATAATTATAACTACATTGTCTAGAAAATAATGGGTCAGCCACACTGCGGCTTATGTCTGAAAACATTATTAACTGTTTGTCTGCTTGATTAATCTATTTTATTTATTTATTAATGTCTCATCACATGTACAACATATATTAACTCACATATTAAAGCAACAATGTACATTTGCCGCTCTATACAGAGCTATTAGAGACAAAATACATATATACACCAAAATGGGATTTGAAAAAAAGTTGGATTGCAAAGGATGTTCGTGTGGGCAGGTAGGGTGTTTTAGAGTGATTTTTGTCCGGGAAAAGAAGAAAAAATGACTGAAAAAAGACCCCCCCCCCCTTTAAATGGGGGTATTTTTATGGGTATACGTTCATTTTAGTACACGCTTGTTGCTTCAAATAAACCTTCATCAGCGGTAATATACATTGGAACAGAGATGAATGGGATGGTTGAGTTTCAACCAAAGATAAAAAATAATATTTGCATAAACTGACTTATCGTAAGTATATAAAAAGCAGTGTGTTGTCTTCATTAAAATCAAACAACATGGATAGAAGACAAGATTCACAAGATAAACTACGAAAACAACGAAAGAGGAAATATCCTGATTGTCCAGGACCCAAATGCAACTGCAGATGGTGCTTTGATGATACATATGACATATATGATTCTGATGATGGAATCGACACGG
>NW_026459452.1:0-18270 GCF_021730395.1 Mercenaria mercenaria | reverse complement strand
CTTTTTGTACTTTTAGCATGTGTAAATGTTGAGTTCTGCTCAACCCGGGGCTAGAGGGCGTGGACGGTAGCATGCTTTTCCACTACCTTCCATGAACAGGCTCAATCAAACCGAGCCTGCAACATTTTCGTTTTTTGTCGTGTTAAGCGACCTGTGAAGTTTCATGTTTTCTCTTACTTAATGCCTTGAAGAGCACGGGTTAAGATGGTATTCCGTCTAAGTTTATAAAAGATGGGACAGATGGCCTTAATATTCCTATTACTTTCATTGTAAATGTGTCTATTTATTCCGGAATTGTTCCTGACGACACGAAAACAGCTAGGGTTTCTCCTATTTATAAAAAGTCTTTCCCTCTTGAAGTAGGTAACTATAGACCTGTAAATATTCTCAGTGTTGTTTCTAAAATTCTGGAGCGTTCTGTATATAATCAGTTTTCTGAATACTTACATAAGAATTCCCTTTTATACCAGTTTCAGTCAGGTTTCAGATCTAAATACTCTACCGATACCTGCCTTATACATCTGTTAGACTATAATAAACAGAATAATTCTGAAGGTTAATATACTGGCATGATTTTACTTGATCTTCGAAAGGCGTTTGATACCGTCGATCATACTATCCTTTGTAACAAGCTTACAGCTATGGGTGTTCAGTCAATAAATTGGTTTAAATCTTATCTTACTGAACGAACTCAGAAGGTTAATATTAACAAAATTTCATCCAAATCTGCCGATGTCACATGTGGAGTCCCCCAAGGAAGTATCCTTGGGCCTTTACTCTTTCTTGTTACCTAGATGACATGCCAATGTGTATAGATTCAGACTGCAAGCTTATATGCTGATGGCAGTGCGATATTGTTTGCCCATAAAGATCCCCACATTATTTCAGAAAAATTAAGCAGAGTTATGGAAAATTGATAATAGATTGTCCCTACATCGTGGTAAAACGGAGTGTATGTTGTTTGGTTCTCTTAGGAAACTCAAGAAAATTTCTTTATTTACAGTTGTGTGTAACGGTCATGTAATACCTTCTCAAGGTATTTTCAAATATCTTGGTTTACGTATCGACATGTTTTTAGGGTAAAATGGGGTAACTGGGACACTTTAAGAAACACTGTTGAGTAATATTTTAGAAAGACAAAATATAAACTGGATTTATTGATATTTCAGTACGCGCAACCTATATAATATATGACGAATATAAACTTTTACAAATACCTGATAACCTGTGATTAACTATAAATAATTAAACATTGGTCAGGTGTCCCAAGTTACCCCACCCAGTTGGGGTAACTTGGGACATTTTAGTTGTATTAAAATTGTGTATATTACAGTCGCATTTATGACAAATGAAACTATTTATGTCCACAGCTCAAAACAGAATTCTAAACTGAAAATATAGCTCAATATTAATTACAATTTATGACTGTTTTGTAAAACAAGGATGCATAAAGAAATCAATATGTTCAATTTTTGCCTAAAATATGTCATTATTTGTTTCAGTATATGCTTATTATATAAATCGTTTAAAATAAAAAATGTTATAAGTGTAAATAACTATGTGTGAATTAAACATAAACTTGACATAATCCATTATGTACTTATATATGTGATTTTTACACTTGAAACTGATCAAAATTTTCAACAGTCTTAGAACATAGATTTTATCAATTATTAACGGGACAATTAAAATGTGTGTCTTTTTTTCACAAAGAAATAAGGACATTAACTAACTTTTTGCATACAGGAAGACTCGGGGAGGAGGGGATGAGATGTGAGATGAATGAAGGCAGGGTTAAGGAGATCTAGAGGGACACATGGGCATACGCTCTCGGAAACTGTACCTAAAATGAGTCGTCTGACCAATATTTGGTGTTTGCTTTAGCCTGAATATTTGACACAACGTCTTCTTTTAATGGAGTAATTAACAAAAAGAACTACCCAGTTGGCTTGACTGTCAGTTGGGTTCTACGCTTCACCTAGTATAAATACTACTTATTAATATAAGATTTGCTGACAGTTTCTTTAAACATGAAAGAAATATCAGTATTAGCCTATTAGACTATCAAAAATTCTAAACTCACCAGATTTTACGCGGAATGAGTGGGAGGGGTTTACAGAACGATCTACCTTTAAATAAACTTATGTGACTAAACAGTGACTTGGATCATGTAAACTTGGTATCAGGTAGAAAATGTTCAAAAATTGCACCCAAGTTAAGCTAATATAGATTATGACCACGCTTGTGAACTAGTGGCATACTTACAAAATATCAGAGTTTCATCATTACTAGACTTTCTTTGCTTTTTTCATTTCATTCGTGGAAAAAGATTAAAAGTTGACAATTTATAGTGGTTATGTCCAGTTATGTACAACATTTTATGTACTGTCCATTGGAGCATATTCCCTTTTTCTTCCAGCATCCAGTTTGTTCAAAAATAAAATCATGGAGAACTTTGTTCTTAACGTCAGGGTCCCACTTGCACTAATACATTTGGGTAAGTGGGACACTTTTGAAAAGGAACGTTCAAAATAAAGTATGTTGTAATTTCTCAAAAACAAATCTCATTGTATGAAATAGTGATGTGATACCAACAGTTTTGCAACTCTTCCCATAACTGAAGGTATCAACACATACCAATATAAATATTTTGGACTTGCCATATTTCACAAACAAGCACCTGCTTTATAACGTCGTTGTTTGACGTCAACGCAACGGTTCATGACAGGCCACTATATTATTCAAAATGAAAGTCATTAAAACAAAATTATTATACTTTTCGATAGAATTTTAAAAAAATAATGCCATGTCCTTGATTTGCAATGATACATAATACGCTTCAATATTTCAAGCAAGTTTAATGCGATATTACATATATACGAGAACCAGCTTCTTGCGTCAAAAGTATCACGACGTCACATTTATGATCAAGCCGTATCAAAATTAAATATCTTTAAGATCTTATTGATATACCGACTACATATAAGCAAATACATCTATAAAGTCAGACGACTATTTCTACTGTGCGTTTCACTAGACAGGAACATAACGAGACTATTTTAATGCACCATCTGAAAAAAATAGGCATAATTATTTACAGCGTGTAATTTTATGTTTTCTAATTTTTATTTAATTAGTATTACCCTCAACATATGTCTAAGAAAATCGATTCTTAAAATATTTTCCCAGTCCATCGGCAGAAAAAGTTTTGTCATAATAGGCTTTAACACTGAATGTTCTTTTTCAACAAATGATCTTATTTACGGAACGTAACCAATATTTACCCCGATTTACTGAAAAGCGTAAAGTGTCCCAGTTTCCCCATTGTCCCAGTTACCCCATTTTACCCTAAATGGGGAGAAAATAGTAGATTCAATAGTTAGTAAGGTCAATGCACGGGTAAAAATTGTATAGGCCTACATACACTGTAGTAATTTCAGTATTCAAGCAAAGAAAACGTTGACACTGATAGGGCCTATATGGGCAGATTCCTTAAATTTGTTTCTGGTAGCTCTAAGTTATTAGTCTGCCCACATTTAGGCCTATGGTTGTATTTCTAAAGCATCTGCGCACTTTTACGGATTGAATCTCCAGCTCAAAGATATATCCACCCACTTCTACGTTATAATAAGGATATATATGTATAAGATACCTATCTAGATTTGACTTAGCAGACGACGAGATCTAGCGGGTAAATCTACCAGATTCGGTTATGTACCAGATTTGGCAAAATCTTTTGTTATAACAAAGT
This sequence comes from Mercenaria mercenaria, assembly GCF_021730395.1. Classification (NCBI taxonomy): domain Eukaryota; kingdom Metazoa; phylum Mollusca; class Bivalvia; order Venerida; family Veneridae; genus Mercenaria; species Mercenaria mercenaria. The sequence goes on along the minus strand of NW_026459452.1, from coordinate 14,519 downwards.
TAACAATCAACTGATCTGCACTGGAATGAGAGAACAGGCAAATGTAACAAGTATTATTACGATCCATATTCTATTATCGGATAAGTTTCTGTTTTCAACACAACTGTGTTTATGCTTATGTGTGACTACAGCGATACGGAACGCCCAGTATTTATACTAACCCACATATGACGTCATAATTTCAAAATGTCTGACATTCGCTGGCTGCTGCTGTAAGTCAACTTTTAAGCATATTTACATGTAAATAAGGGTTTGACAGCAACTAATAATGAATTGTAAAACTATTTACGGATAAGTGCTATCGATTTAACGTAATAATAGAACTTTAATGAAGTTATTTATGAAGCAATCAGCCTTCGATGTTCGTACATAGAACTTTCGTACCCAGTGTCAGGCAAGATAAAAAAAATTACTACAAGGAACAATTTCAACAAATGTCTGGATACCACAATATGATTGTAACACGTGTTGAATTGAAGTCAGACACCTTACCACCATGCAACAGTATCATCTATCTTCCGTAACCGCCGAACCCCTTTCGGTGACGTAGACATAATTTGTTCGTCAGTAATATGAAATTAGGCGCTGCCTATCTGACGGGAAAACCTAGTGATAGTGATACGGATTATTTCTTTTCTCTGCATTAAATTGTTCTGTCTGATATTTTTTGTTTGGCTTTCAGTTTTGACAGTAAGCCTGATGGTTTTGCTATTGTTATAAAAATAAGAAGGGGAAATGTTTTAAAAAGTTTTGTTTAAATGAACATAGATCTAATCATTTCTTCAAATGTATCAAGGCTAGACAGACAATGGAAAATAGTGTTCATGAGTTAAAGATAATAGTGATATTTGGGTGCACAGAATCTAGTCCCAAAATGCACCATTACTGATTAGTTGTACTGATGATAAAATAGAGAAAAGTGGAAACTTCACATGTCGCTCAACACGACAAAAACGAAACTGTTGCATAAACTCGGACAGATAACAGGGGATTTTTGACCTGTCACTTTTTTATTTCTGCAAATTGTTATCATTTATTGGTATCAAAATAATGCTTTTGCTGAAAACTTTACATAATTCAAATTTATATCTAGTAAGCAAATTTTAACTCACATGAAGTGAGCACCAGAAAGGGGTATGTAAAATGGGGGCTGTACGAACATTGATAAATTCGAACACTTTGTCATTTACAAAATTTTCCTCATAGTATTATATATGGTGCAACAGTCATTCAAAAGTGACCCAATATCAGGCCTTTATGTGTTGTCAGTGAGCATGCGTAAAACACACTCTTCCTCAGTAGTTTTGGATAAATATTTTATTATACAGATAAATGTAAGTCATTTATTTATACATAATATTACCAATTTTGTTTCTGTTTACAACGATCATGCCTTTGCTATCAATTTGTTTCTCTAATACAAATTTCTGAATCCGGAAATGCACATATTCTTTTCAGTTCATTTGTTACAAACAAATAGTTTCTAAAACGACAAAACAATCCAAAAAATAAAACACAACAATTTACACATAATGCCTGCGTAACATCACATTCAATATCATCTTGTTCTGATATTCTTTTGTAGTATAGATACCGGAACTTACATAATCCTGCTATCCTAAACACCGACTATTTTAATTCTTTTAAATGCCATTATTGTCAAATGAAACTCTTTTAGGACAAATTGTGTTCCACTAATACAGCTATGGTAAAACTCGTGTATGTGAGAATGACAAACAACCATTTACTTGTGAAATTCTTATTTCAAATTCATTGTAAAAAGTTCTTGACCAGAATTTTATATATAACACAAACACTCTTGGTCGAAATTCAATTTAATTTACCTAACTGCTAACAGTCTGGGACCTTTTTTTGAATATGATTAAGGTTAATTTCTTAGCTTGATAGTGATCGTAGTGAGCCTCTCAAGTTTATAGCCAACATTTTTTTCCAAGTGTAATTTTACTAAAACTCTAGTCAATGAATTGACTTTTAGAAAGTAGTTGCAATGTATGTGAAAGATTGTGGAAGGGAGGGGAGATAAGCAATATCGATATATGCTTTTCCATGCCTTCTAATATTTTGTTCTAAATTTACAGACAGAACATTGGTTAACTATACTTATTATTGATTTGTGTTCCAGTAATTGAAAAAAGCCCGCCCGCTTAGCTCGGTAGGTAAGAGCGTTGGTCTACGGATCGCGGGGTCGAGAATTCGATCCTAGGGCGGGGCGTATGTTCTCCGTGACTATTTGATAAACGACATTGTGTCTGAAATCATTAGTCCTCCACCTCTGATTCATGTGGGGAAGTTGGCAGTTACTTGCGGAGAAGAGGTTTGTACTGGTACAGAATCCAGGAACACTGGTTAGGTTAACTGCCCGCCGTTATATAACTGAAATACTGTTGAAAAACGGCGTTAAACCCAAAACAAAACAAACAAACAAAGTAATTGAAAAAAGTGTGATAAATATAAAGAAAAAAAATTAAATTGGGCCTAAGCTAAAAAAAAACAAAAACAATTCAAGCTCCTTACAAGATTCGAACTCGGACCTCGCGCATGGAAAATATGTGCGCTAACCACTGGACCACAGTGACTTGTGACATAAATGTGTGATAAAATTATGTATATAAATAAATTTTGTTAGGACAGCGTGTCTATATTCATTTTACATTGACATTTTTGGAATTATTGGCTTTTCTACATTCAAAGAAATAAATAAACAATGGTTTTGTTATTCAAACAGTGCAGTAATGTAGCTTACATCATAATTCATTATTGGAAACAAAAAGCGGGCCGCTTGAATCATCCATAAACTCGTTTCATGAAGAAACCCGAATAACACCGATTTCTATTGATACCGCGAATTTTCAACTGGATAGAATAATTTGTTTAAATAATGCGGCGCCCGATCGTTCATAAGAAATTTTATTTTACCAAATGTCGTCCTGAAAATTATTTATTGCGCAAGCACGGCAGCAGGTCCGGTAGAATTATGGGAGAACAACAACAACAAAACCGGTGAAGGTATAGAACATATTTCCAAGTTGAACGGTATATAGGTTTACTTTGACATATATACACGTACACATTATCTATAGACGGAAAAACCTTCGGTTTTCCGGTATAATTATAGATAATTTTAGTGGTAGAGCAGCCCTTTTTCATTGTTTGGCAGACTCCCTAGAGAGCATACGTATTCGTCCAGAACCGCTTCTATAACCAAATAAACAGAATTTTATTTCTATGCATAATGCTGCCAAAGTCCACTTTTGTTTTTTTGGTAAATGTCATGCATATTGTTCTCTTAATTAATTTTACCGTGCCCTTGCATTTTTCTACGTTTACTGTCCACCATATTGTTGTTGTTGTAATCTTGACTGCCAGAAATGTCGAAACCCAACTGGTTCAGCAGTAGTATGTTCAGGTATAATCCACAACCTGGCACCACAGAATTGGAATGATAAAAACTAGTATACGAATAAACTAGGGCTGTGGATCGTCAGACAAGTGGCGATCCAATCAGATCCGCGAGTAGGGGCTGACGATTCACAGATCGAATCATGGATTACCAGCAGCAACAAACATAATGATACAAAAATGCAAGCCTGTTATTTTTGTATTTCTTTCTTTATGGAATCCAGGGTTTTTTTTTACGACTGGGGGAAGGGGCCCCAGCCTGTCATTGGGGGAAGAAAATAGCGCGCGACGAGCAATTTTGGGGGATTTTTTTCACCTGTGGGGTGGGGGGGGGGGGGGAGTGGAATTTACAATTATGCATAATAAACACTTCAAACTATGTTTTTATTAGCTCACCTATCACATAGTGACAAGGTGAGCTTTTGTGATCACCCTTCGTCCGTCGTCAGTCCGTCCGTGCGTCCATCCGTCTCGTGCATCCGTGCGTCAACAATTTCTTGTCTGCACGATAGTGGTTTCATTTATGATTTTATTTTAACCAAACTTACACACAACTTGTATCACCATAAGATCTCAGTTCCTTTCTTGAACTGGCCAGATCCCATTACAGGTTCCAGAGTTATGGCCCCTGAAAGGGCCAAAATTAGCTATTTTGACCTTGTCTGCACAATAGCAGCTTTATTTATAATTTGATTTTTATCAAACTGGCACACAACTTGTATCACTATAAGATCTCGGTTCCTTTCTTGAAACTGGTCAGATTCCATTATGGGTTCCAGAGTTATGGCCCTGGGAATTGCCAGAATTAGCTATTTTGACCTTGTCTGCACAATAGCAGCTTCATTTATGATTTTATTTTAACCAAACTTGCACACAACTTGTATCACCATGTGATCTTGGTTCCTTTCTTGAACTGGCCAGATCCCATCATGGGTTCCAGAGTGATGGCCCCTGAAACGGCCAGAATTAGCTATTTTGACCTTGTCTGCACAATAGCAGCTTCATTTATGATTTGAATTTAATCAAACTTGCATAAAACTTGTGTCACCCTAAGATCTCGGTTCCTTTCTTGAACCGGCCAGATCCCTTAATGATTTCAAGAGTTATGGTCCCTGAAAAGGCCAAAATTAGCTATTTTGACCTTGTCTGCACAATAGCAGATTCTTTTATGATTTGATTTTAACCAAACTTGCACAAAACTTGTATCACCACAAGATCTTGGTTCCTTTCTTCAACTGGCCAGATTCCTTCATGGGTTCCAGAGTTATGGCCCCTTAAAGGTCCAGAATTGGCTATTTTGGCTTTTGCAGCCATATAGAGACTTCATTTATGGTTTTATTTGATACAAACTTCCAAAATATCTTCAACAACAATAAATCTTGGATTCCATGACAAATCAGATCCATTCGTAGGTTCCAGGAGTTATTTTTATTGATTACCCCCTGATTGTAATCAAAATGGCTTTATATCAGTAAGTACTTATAGGACTTATTTGAATTTCATTATTGTCATTAGTTGGACTGAGCCAATGAGGGTTAGATAACTATGGACTGATTTTATGTCAAATTACCTCCCTTTATTTCAAATTAAAATGGGTATATCTCCGTAACTAATTACGTATGTCAATAGATTTATTTGGCAGATTCTTTTGTTAACTTACAATCATTTTTTTTTAATTACTTCCCTTTTACGTTACTATAAATAGCTTGTTTTTAGTAACTTTTTTATTATTGGCCGTAGGGAAAAACCGAGACCACTTTTCTGTGGTACAACATAGATGGTACCTCCAATTGTTAGGTGTATTTTGACATATCTGTACCTTGTAAGAATTTTTTTTTTTGGTTTAATTTCTTCCCTTTGTTGTTCCTGTCCTTTGGATATTTTTTCTGAGGACCTTCTTGTCCTCAAGTGCAATGATAACAGGTGAGCGATATAGGGCCATCATGGCCTTCTTGTTACATATTCCTGCAACTTTTAACAACTATACACACCGTTTACCTCCAAAAATGACTCTGATATTTTATAGTTTTTTTACGCTTGGTATTGGAATATGTTGTAAAACAGTATCGTAAAGCATCAATATGAACTAACGGAGTAATCTCTCTTGCTTTGTTTACGATTTCTGAGGGGGAAATTTCGGACGTAGGGGATTTCGGACTGCGGTAGGGGAAATCCTTGGCTGTGGGTGAAATCCTCAGCTGGGGGACGAGGCCGATATTCGGCTGCTGCTATAGAATAAAAAAAACCCCTGGAATCTAAACTTTGCAGTTTCATAGTGCTCAGTTAATAGTTTTGACCTATAGATGTTTAATGTTTTGCTCATTAATTTAAAGTCAGGTTTCGGGGTGGACTTGTTGGGCCATTCTTGCAGATGAACGATATGACGTCGGTCATTAATATCACAATATTTAGTACAGTTTCGAACTTTTGATAAGAAAATTTTATTTGTTGGACAGAAATTTCGTATCTAACTTTTTATTGAATTTAATTACTTATATGATAAATGTGTCAGATTTCATATTAATTTTAGTTTGAATATAAGACCAATGCTAACTCTACCTAAGGACGTTTGTTTACATTCGGATTAGAATCTGACAACGTAATCATCTTAGATGTGCAAGAAAATTCATGAAGACGTTTAATGTGGCCTTAATTTAGTTTTATTGACAGAATTTTACATATTGCATGTATTAATGAAAAGATCACGATCCAACGATTTGACATACTCTTGCGGTCAACTTGTGGATATCCAAGTACTCGGATACTCGTTACAGTCCTAGAATAAACCAGTGAAAACTCACTTTCCTGTTTTTAGCTCACCTGTCATTTTGTGATCACCCTTCGTCCGTTGTCAGTCCGTGCGTCCGTCCGTCAACAATTTCTTGTCTGCACGATATTGGTTTCATTTATGATTTTATTTTAACCAAACTTGCACACAACTTGTATCACCATGAGATCTCGGTTCCTTTCTTGAACTGGCCAGATCCCATTATGGGTTCCAGAGTAATGGCCCCTGAAAGGGCCAAAATTAGTTATTTTTCCTGAAAGGGCCAGAATTAGCTATTTTGACCTTGTCTGCACAATTGCAGCTTCATTTATGATTTTATTTTAACCAAACTTGCACACAACTAATATCACCACAAGATCTTGCTTCCTTTCTTCAACTGGCCAGATTCCATTATGGGTTCCAGAGGTATGGCCCCTTAAACAGTCAGGGGTGTAACTGTTTTAAGTTATGTAACCTATTTCAGTTACTTTTTCAAGCATTTTATAACCTGTATTAGTTATAAAATAAGGATAACCCAGGTAAGTTATTCAAAAAAAGACTTTTTACTGTTCTCACAAAGTGATCTTTAATGTGTAATTAGTAGCAAACTGTGGTTAATCAAATCCTCTTTTAGTCTGATAATGACCTGATGAGCATAATGGGATGTTAAGAGTTTTATAGCTTAAAAACCATTTGCGTAAGACTTTATCAGCCTTGCGTAAAAAAATTTACTGCACAGCTGCAAAGATAAAAGGCCAAGAATTCAGGAAATGATTGCATTAGTCACATTCAAAATGAGGAATTGACACAGGAGAGCTTTGTAATATTTTATGATAACAGAAACAAGTTATGAAAGTAAATGCAGTAACTCAAATGGGTTATAAAATGTGATAACTTGAAACAGTTACACCCCTGACTGTTAAAAGTCCAAAATTGGCTATTTTGGCTTTTGCAGCCATATAGAGACTTCATTTATGGTTTTATTTGATACAAACTTCCAAAATATCTTGAACAACAATAAATCTTGGATTCCATGACAAATCAGATCCAATCATAGGTTCCAGAGTTATTTTATATCTGATTACCTCCCCTGATTGTAATCAAAATGGATTTATATCAGTAAGTAAGGATTTAGTTGAAATTTCATTTTTGTTATTGTTGGACTGAGACAATCAGGGGTTATAATTGGGACTGTTTTACGTAAAAATTACCTCCCTTTATTTAAAATTTAAAAATTTTTTTAATCCCCAAAACAACATGATAATAAAGATCTGCCTGATTTCTTTTGTAAACAGATTTTTTGGGCGTCCTTTTTTTGTCAACTTTAGTTTTAATTTTTTTTTCTTTATTTCTTTTTGTTACATAAAATAGCTTACTTTTAGAAATTTTTTTATTTTGGACGTAGGGAAAAAAATGGTGGTACCCCCCAAATTTTTTTGGGGTTTTTTTAACATTCTATACTTGTAAGTTTTTTTGGTTTTTTTTGGTTTTTTTAAATTTTTCCCTTGGTTTTTCCCTGCCCTTTGGATATTTTTTCTGTGCCCTTCGGGCCCTCAAGTGAATGATACAGGTGAGGATATGGGGCCCCATCAGGGCCCCTTTTGTTAAATGTTTTTTTGCTTTCAAATGTTCAAAATTACTATGTTAAAATTTTTTCCAGGTTTCTTTTAGTTGGGTATGTCGTTGGGGGGGGGGGCGGGGTCAAACGGGTGTTTTTTTGGTCATAAATTTTTTTTTGGGAAAAGTATTTGAATAAATTTGGATGTATTATTATATCAAGCCAGGCGGGGATTGTTTTTGGGGGTTTCGGGGTAAAGGTCGGGTCACTGTTTTTTAAATGAAAAGGGGTTTTCCATCAATAACTTAATTGGGAATGGATATGATGAAATTGGTTTTTTGGGAAACGGGTGTTTGAAAACTTTATAAAGTTGTGTTGGGATTGTTTTGGGGGTTTCTGGGTAAGGGTCAGGTCATTGTTCTAAAAATAGGGTTTATGGTTGGGTTGTGTTTAAAGTGGTGCATGTGTTCAGTTACTTTTTTTATTCTTATAAAAAGTTTTAAAAAATGGTTTCTTTCATTCCGGTTTCTTGTTTTTAAATATAAAAAAATAGTTTTTTTTTGTATCATTACATGTTTTGGTACAAAAAAATTTAATTCCCTTTTATTAATGTTAAACCTCGGATTCTTTGATCTTTTGTAACATTTTGCTTTTTCAATTCAAAATTGTGATAATAAAAATTAAGAAATTACTTAATTTGTTTAATGTTTCTTTTTTTGTTTTTATCTTTTTTTTTTAATTTCAGTTTATTTCGGATTGCTCCAATTGCCTATTTCCCCATTTTTCGACGTTTTTTTTCATTCCAATTTTGGGGGAAGTAGCGGCGTAGTGTGGGCAATTGGTTTTTTCCCAAACCGATTAATGTTAATCGGAAAAGCATCATTCATTAAATGCTATAATCGGTAATGGGTTTTCTCTATTTGTTTTTAAAAGCCCCGTCACTTGTATGTTTTATGTCTTCTTAAAAATAAACCTCAAGACATAAATTCTTTTTCTTTTGTATCCCTTCATAAAAAAGGAAAGTTAACAAAAAAAAGTAAAATATTGTGGAGTAGTAACCCTTCAATCAGTTACGGTTTTTAAGGTATGTTTATTTAAAATTTATTTACCATTTTCGATGGTAAAACAAAATATAATCGTAAAGCGAAATTTCAATGAGCATGGGTGTATGTTTAAGTTATGAAGGTAAAAAATTTAGTTTTTAGATTTCATCCCCGCCCCCCCTTCTAAAAACCCCCCCTCAAAATGTTGGTCATTTGCATAAATTTGCATTTCTTATTTAAAGAAATGTTTGCCATACGTGGGATGCAATAAAATTTAAAAATTTAAAAGTTTGTTTAAAATTTATATGCTTCCTTTTTTATAATAAATTAAAGAAATGTTCTAAAATTCGGCAATTAAACGCTAGGGGGCCGTCATTTTCACTGTTGTGTTAAAATTGGGCCCGGGGTCAATTTAAAAAAAGAGGCAATTTACGGAATGAATGAATTGAATTTAAAATAATAATAATTGCGAATTGAAGTTTCGGGCTGAATTGAGTTTCCTTTTTTAAAAAAAAAATCAGTTGAGTACCCTTTGATCTTGAATTTGCTAAGCGGGGGGGAGGGTTTTAAAATGTTTCCCTCTGGCTAGCGAAAGTGGGGGGGTATTTCGGGGGCTCAGGAAAAGTGGGAATAGTGAAAAAGGTCGGATGGATATTTTCACTTTTTTTCAATTTTACGTGTTAGGAGTAGGGAAACAGTGTAGCAATGTGGCTATCTTTTCGGGGAAATTTTCTGCGCATTAAAAAAATTGGCAATTTAGCTTTTTTGTCATTTTTCCCGCGACCGGGGGGAGCACAAAATTAGGTTTGTAACAAAACTGATATTAGAGATGTTTTGGGGGTTTGTAAGAAAACTCAGTGTTTGTTTTTTGCAATTTTTTATTTCAGGTGTTGGTTACGACTTTTGTGGGGTTTTGAAAGTTGGGTATAAGGGACTTAGGCGAAAAGTCAGAAAACTGTTTAGTCCCTAAGACGTTCTGGAACTATTTTCGATTTCAAAATTTTTAGAAAAGGTAAAGAAGTATTTTTTACCCTGATTTGATTTTCTGTTTTTATGATTAGAAAAAAAGTATTGTTGTTGGTTTTCAATTTTAAATTGTGTTTAACAAACATTTCCCTTCGTGGGAAGTTGACTGCCCTTTTCATTGTGCAAGTCGTATGTTTCAAGTGGAAAAAGGGAAAAAAAATTTTGTTTGTAGCAGGCTTTAAATTAGTAAATCCGTTTTTTTTAGGTTTTTAAACTACTTTTTCCCTTGTTTTTTTTCTTAACTTGTAAGAAAACAGTCGGGTTTTCCCAAAGGGGTTTATTGCTTTTAGAATGTCGGGAATGACGTTTGATTTTTTTCTTTCGGGTCGGTTGTTTTGACAGAAACAAAATTTTTTGAATTTGCAAATCTTGAGAAACAAAATTGATTGCCATTGTTTTTGTGATTTCTTATTGTCGGTACAATCAACAACAGACAAAAAAGATTTTCTTCAAAAATTTAAAGAAGATAACGTTTTGACATGAATTTTTTTTTTTATATTGTATTTCAAAAGGGTTTTACATATAAAAGCTTTTAAGGACCAGCAAACAACTGAATATCAATCGTGTATTTTTAAATTTAAAGTCAAATTTACCTCCAGATACCATTTTTTTAAATAAAAAAAAAAAAAATGCCCCCCCCACCCTTTTTTTTTAAATTCGAGAGAACTAAAATTTATTTTCTTGGCCTAACCCATTTCATTCTTTTTCAAGCATTTTATAACCCGTATTAGTTATAAAATTATTTTTCTCAGGGAGTTTTAAAAAAAAAGTCTTTTTGCTGTTTTTAATAAAGTGACCTTTGAAATGAAATTAGTAGAAAAAAGGGTTTAAACAAATTTTAAAAACTTTACTTTTATTTTTGTCAAAAACCAATTTATTTGTCTTTTTACAACATATTAGAGCCCAAAAAAAATAATTTATTCCCGTAATTAAAACAACCAAAAAACCCGCCCGCTTACCAGTAGGTAAGGCGTTTGGGCTAAGGTTTGGGTTTCGAGTTCCATCCTGAGGGGGCGTTGTTCCCGTGACTATTGTAAAAATTGTGTCTGAATATTGTTCCCCCCTCTGATTAGTGGGGGAAATGGGGATTATTCCGGGGGAAAATGGTTTGTATGGTAAAAATCGGAAAATGGTTAGGTAATGCCGCGTTAATTTCTAAATCTGTTGAAACGGGGTTTAAAAAAAAAAAAAATAAATAATAATAAAACTAACCCAAAAAAGGGGTTTTGCTTATAATTTAATGTTACCCTTTTTGCGATTTTTCCAGTAAATTTTCAAGTAATATAATTTTAAAGCCCGATTTTACCTTTTCGGCCCCCAAATGCCCTAACTTTGTTTTTTAAACCCTTTAACCGTTTGCCAGTGTCGGCAAAGTGATTTGCCCTTTTTGACCAGTGCATATTAAAGTTTTTGGTAAAAAGAATACTACTAATCAGTTTTCTTGAAACAAAAAAGACTGTAAGTATTTTCGTCTTTTCAAAAAAAAACCTTTACCCCCCTAAATTTCTAAAAAAGGAAGGTCTGATTCAATTGGGGAGTAAATTTTAATTTAAAGGGTGTTTACTGAATTTTTTAGCTAGTGTTCATTTCAGACCAAGATCCCTGAATCTTGGTTTGGGCCCCGTGTGGGCCGTTTCTGTGCTTTTTTATTAACTCAGTTTCAAAGCGGAATTGCCTTGCAGGAAAAAAGTTTTAGGTACAGAATCCCGGAAACTAAGGAAAAGGGTTAAAAGTCTACGGGAACCGGGCTGGAACACAAATGAATTATTGTTGAAAAATAATTAAACCAAACAAAAACCCAAAAATTTTTGCAGTGCAATGTTAAATGACGTAAAGGAAAACTACAGACCCGAAGGAAATGAAGGATCAGCCTAAAAATTTTTAAATGGTGTGTGTGGGGAAAAAAGTGGAAAGAAAGCATGTGCAAGTAAGAAGTCATTTAAAAATTTTGAGCCCTTTTCCTTAACCCGCTGCCTCTGGTTTAGAAAAAATGAACTTTCTTTAAAAAAAAAACAAATTTTACAGTGAAAGGGGAAACTCAGTTTTAGAAAAGATCATTTTAAAAGGTTTTAAAACAAAAAAAGAAAATTTTTTCGTAACGTAAAATCTTGTGAAAATGAAGTTTTTTTTAAAGAAAAATGTTTTGACAGTTTTAACTTTTCACCGCTTTCGAAGAATAAATAGAGTTCCTATCACCCCGCGGAGCGGGGTTGGCGCAGGTACCTTGGGTTGTTTTTGTACCGTCAAATTTTTACAAAGTCTTTTTTTAGTAAAATTTGAAACTTTAACATTGTTTACCCTCATTGGCCAGTTGGCAAGAGCCATAATCCCTCAAGGATTTTGGCTGAAATTATGGCCCCTTTTGACTTAGAACTGGTTAAGTTTTGTCCCTTCATTTTTGAAAAATCTTTTGGATAAGCTTTGAAACTTTTAAAATTGTTTTCCTCACCAGGCAGTTTTTGGCAAGGCACTAATCCATCAACGTTTTTTGGGTGTTTGGCCCCCTTTTTCTTGAATCTGGTTAAGTTTTTTTTTACCCGTTCATATTTTTACAAAGTCTTTTAAAATAAAAATTTGAAACTTTCAACACTTGTTTCCCTCCCTTTGGCCATTATAGGGAAAAGTACATAACTATCAGGGTTTTGGGCGAATTTTGGCCCTTGATTTTAAAAATTGGTTAAATTTTGTCTGTTATATTTTTCAAGCTTTTGAGATAAAGTTTTAAACTTTTTAACCTGTTCCCCACCTTAGTTAGGCAAAAGTACATAAAACCCTCAAGGATTTTGGCTGAATTTGGCCCCCCTTTGACTTGAAATTTAGTTTAAATTTTTCGTACCCGTTTTATTTTTTTAAAGGTTTGAATATGGCTTTTTAAACTTTTATCATTTTTTGTTAAAAGTTTCTTGGGAAAAAGAAAAAACCTTTTTTATTTTGGTGAATTTGGCCCTTTTCGGCTTTAAATTGGTTCGTTTTTATAATGATCAAGTCCCCGTTTTGTCAAACTATTTGCATTGGCTTTTTAACTTTAAACTTGTTTTATTTGATTTTCCCTCTGTGGGGAAGAGTACAAAATATTTGACGTTTTGGCCTTCTTTGGACTTTGAATTGCCCTTATTGCCTTTTGTGCAAGACTTTTCGAAGTCTGTAATCAGAACATTGTTTTTCTAATATTTTTTTCTTTTGTCGATATCTTGAAAATATTTTGCCCCCTTTTCAAAACATTTTTCTAATAGTCGAGCGCCTGTCTCAGACAACTTTTATATCTCAAAGGCAATGCACAGTAGTTAAAAATTTCGGTCTATTTCCAGAAAAATCAAGTTCATTGCCTTTTTAAAAAATTTGGTTTTACCTATTGACAACATTTCTTATTATAAATGTACTTCAGCCTAGCTTTTAACAATAATAATTGAGTTTTAGCGGGAGTGGGACGACAATGTCCTTTGCCCGTCACCTTGGTAGCTCCCCTTGACCACAGAATATATTGAGTATATATAGGATAATACAGGAAAACAGTGCAGACACGTTTTTCAACTTCCGTAAACTTAGTAATTAATTCACAAATGTTTTACACCCTGAAGCTACTGTAGAGTTGACAAGTTTTGTCTGACTTCTGAAATGTACAGTTAAAATCTTAATTATCCGATTATAAACCTAGGTATTACATTACAATCCTTGTTTCATATAAAATCAAGCTACTTCTAGATATTCATTCCGTCGGAGATCTATTTATCACAACGTTTTCATATTCATACATTTGCTTTAAGAAAATGAAAAGAAAAGGCGGTGTTGAATGGTATGCAGTGAGTGCAAGTCATCTGAAGTCAGGGACCATCGTATTGCACCATTCCAGAAAGCAGTCTACAGAATAAATACCATACTTTCGTTTTCAAGTAACATCGTGAAAACATGCAAATATGAAAGTGAAGTGTCTTTATTTTATGAAAAGTGAAATTATATCCAGTTGGCTCTCAGTTATGCTCAGTTGTGCCAAAACTGGAAAAAATAGGATCTATTTATTTTGCACTTTTTTACCAAATTACAGCTATATAGCTAAAATTCTCCAGCTTGATTTTATTGTGGTATATATATGTACATCTAATATGTCTGTGCACTTTATATTTCTTTTTGCAGTGCGAAGTAACAGTAACACAGAATGGCTAGAGACCATTAACTTGAGAACTGAAGAGATGCAGGTCATTGTTCTATATGGTGATTGGTAGAACCATGGTGCAGTTTTGAATTTATAAGGTAGATCATTGATACATGTTTTCCATGCAACCACAAGAGGTTACTGGCAAGCAGCCTATGTGAATAAAGAATTGGACCAAGGGAACTAACTTTTGCCGCACCTCTTGATATTACACATAGTTTGTTTTCAGAGTCCTTTCCATATACTACAAACCTTCGTGTTCTCTGATGCATGAAGACTGTTTTAAATTTACTTGGATGATTTCATCATTATCATACAACTGTACATTTATTGAAGGTAACTTTGAAATTCAAGTGTATAATGTTAGGTATAGTGCTTTTTATCTTTTACACACGTTTGCTGATGGAATGTCTGTCAGTCTGTCTAACTGAAGTGTAGACGATTTTCATTTAAATTTGAGCTGTTTGAATGTGTCTTTAGAACTTTGATGATTTTCAAAAGTTTTCAAGAAAAACCACTTCTTTTTTACATTAGGTGTGCAGTTAAAGAAAAGCA
>NW_026459451.1:0-18217 GCF_021730395.1 Mercenaria mercenaria | reverse complement strand
GGTTAGTGTGGGGGAAGGGTAAATTTTAAATAAAGTAACCCAATTTTTGATCGGGCAATGAAATCATATTACACTATATAATGCTGGAATTTGTCCTGATGCGTCACAGATAGTAATTATTTTTTCTCACTATCCTGTTGCTAAATCATAGGAAAACAAACCCAACATGATAATGAATTTTGTCCCAATGCATTTTTTTCTCCCACAATCCCTGAAATTGCCATCAATGCAAAAGGTCACTATGCTTTTCTCCAAATTCCCCTAAAGTAGATAAAACAACACGATGCATAACATGATGTTGAACATTTTCTCCTACATGTTTTCATCAAACGTACGTAGTCTTTTAGCATCTGGTAGGAGAAACTTCTCCTGATGTCAAAGTAATTGTATCCTTGTATGCCCATTGCCTTTGCATTACAGAACAAATTTGACAAAACATTCAAGCTGATACATGATAGCGTCGCTATGATTTTGTCCTCCTTTTACAACAGATGATACATTTGGAATGTCAAATGTAATGCATTTAACCCAGCCTTTAGGATCTGATGGGAGAAACTTCTCCTGAATGTCAAAGCAATTGTATCCTTGTATGCCATTACCTTTTGGTCAATACTGTATTGAGACATTTCATACGTCGTCAAGTTTTTCACAACAAGAACATGACCGCCCTTTTCTGCTCTATCGAACTTGTGCATCTCAAGGGCAAACTTAGTCAGATTGATTTTGTCCCCTATCATCAACGTGTGATACATTAGGAATGTCAAAGCATTGTATCCTTGATAGACATTCAAAGGTTTTATGGTATTATAGCAATGCTGATGCTCATAAGCTTATAGTAGTACTAGCAAAGCGATCTTGTAGGAGAAACCTCTCCTGAATGTCAAAGCAATTGTATCCTTGTATGCCCATTACCTTTGGTCAATGGAGAACATGACCGCCCTTTTCCGCCCTTTTACCTTGTGGCAGCTAAAGGGCGACCCTAGTCAGATATGATTTTGTCCTATTACAACGTGATGATGCATTAGGAATGTCAAAGCATTGTATGCTTGTATGTACGGGACAAACTTTCCAAAACAGCCCATCTTGAGAGTTTTACATTATATGTAGGATTTCATGTTTGGTCAAACAGCATCAGTGACACTATACGAATCTGTCTAATGTGGGAGAGACAGATCTCCTAATATGGTCCATACATGTTGTTTTTTAAATATTTAAGAGGGAGGATACCTTGTTTCAAGGGTAAATTCAAATTAATTTTAAACCCCACCAGGTTTTGTATTTCGTGGTAATATGAAGTTTTAACTGCTACAATCTCAATTTCGTTTGTCTCTGTCCCTTCAAGTTCAATTTTTATCCAGGTTTTAAGAACATGACCCTCCAAAGGTATTTCATATTGAAAGAAGAAGGAAAAAAAAACGGATATTAACACTTTCAAATGTAAATTTAGTTTATTATATCCGTAGAAATCTGCATAATTGATAATTTTACTGGTAACACGTTATCTTTCTAATATAAGCTTAATATGTATATGTCGCGGGCCGGGTTTGTGTTTCCATGGTAACGCATTTTTCCTCTCATTTTTAAACAACTATGTATGAAAAGAGGTTTTCGACGGCTTCAGTGCCATTCTGTTTTAAAGACCAACATGAATATTTGGGTAATATTATTAGCAAAATACCAAGCCCTTTACATGGTACCCTATTTTTCTTAAATTTTTTAAAATAACCATGGCAACAGAGATGTTAAAATAGCTATATCTTGCTGTTAATTTGTAATTTCTTTAAAAAAATATTGAATAAGATTATCTTTCTAGTTGATGTAGTTTTAAAACATATTATTTTAACGTAGGTTACTTTTCGTGTTATTTGCATTTATTCAAACAAATTTCACAGCTTAGAATTACGTACAGCAGTACCCTCGTCTGGGCCATTTTTCATGGAAAATCGTTCAGCGTGCTCATTATTCTCATGAATATTTTTGAAATGAAAATAAAATGCCGAGGCTGTGTTTCTTAAATAGACCAGTGTCAACGCTTTTTAATTTTACATTTAGATACATAGGTCACGGGCTTCGTTTCCATGGTAACATCAATTCAATTCAAGAAACCACAATTTTCTACTAAAAATTTTTGAACAATTTTAGATCTTAGTTTTAGTATGTAAGTAACAAATTATCAATGGAACCTGAAAAATAGGTATTACAAATCAAACTGCTAGACTTTTTATTTGAAAATGGCCGTAACAAGTAACCTTTCACCTAACTATATTCCAAATAACATTGGTTGCCATCATCCATTTTCTTACATTCCGCGTAACATTTCAGTATAACTACATAAAAGAAGCAAAATATATGGATTATTATTCAGACCAAAGACTCATAAAAATATTTCACAAATAAGGTTATTTGAAAATAGTTAAAATAAGAAAATGTACAAATTACGTACTTTAAAGAAAAAAAGCTTTTAATTTTTGCGCGGTAACTGACACGTAACGTCAGGGACGTCAATGACGTCATTTTAAGGCAACATTGTTTTGAAGCGTTCTGCGGCAATTTTCATTATTTCTCCCATTATTAAACAAAAAGATCAGATCGAAGACAAATTCATGATTTGTTTTCAGAAGAATGAATATACAAACACATTTAGTTTGTCGTAAACGTCGTCGTAAATCGTCACATTAGCTTCCGGTTGGACATGCGCACATACAAATATGAAGGTAACCTACCTCCTTAAGGAAAACTTGGCATTGGCCATTTCAAGTACTGTGAACATACTTTGGGACCTAGGACTATGTCAGTCTTTGCCAGATCAAACCATTTCAGTTGTCACACAACTAGCGAGAGCAATGCAAAAACACGTCTGCTCTCGACGGCTGTACAATGGTCATGTGCCACTTAAAACTTGAGGAAAAAAATGCTCGACGCTGATTGGCTAGTTACTTTTTGTGTAGACTCGTCCGTGGGACAAAAACTAATTTTAAAGCTATCAGCCAATCAAATCGTTCGTGACGTCACAGTTTGTTATTTTTCGGCAGGCGAGCCTTTAAAAGCGGCTGCACAAGCTCAGTTGTTCAGTTGGTCGGGCGGATTTCACCAAAATTTCAAGGTGTTTCCGCGTCATTTTTTTTTTTTATTTTTTTTTGTGTTAAAATGTTCAAGTATGGATTTGAAAGTGTATTCGTGGTATGTGCGTACAAGACAGATGAAGAATCCCTGGGTGAGTACTTTGGCAAAGTCGCGTCGCTCTCGTATTGCACATTAGGATTTCGATTGGACACAAAAGACTGGCAACGCACGTTGGCGTAGCGATGCCAAGTCTTGGTTCGGCTAGAACTTGATCCGGGGTTTCGATCAATTGAGAATGTCCATGTTCGGCGTAACCATTTTGGGTGGGGAGACTCGCTATACCGACAAGGGAAAGACGGTTGAGCTCCTGCCCCCCGAAATTAGTGGCGAATTCTTTCCAGCCTAAGACAGCTGGAGTTCTCTCTTGATTGAAATGACACTCGAGTTGATATACTTACTCTCGAGGTCGTCTGAGTGTCTACTGTTTGAGTCTTGCATCATGTTGATGATGCTTTCCGATATTGACGTTAGACTTGGTCACCTGTTATCGTTCAGTGCTTTTGCAGATCGCCAGAAAATGTGATAGCCAATAAACGAACCACATTTTTTTCCTTCGCTTTTTTGCTGTTAGGAGCAATGACAAGTTGTTTGAAAGAGAGCGAGGGGACCTTTGCAACCTTAGTATAAGATAGTGTTATGATGTTTAGAAAATGATAGTTATGTCTTAGATGTTAGTTGTTAAGTCTTAAAGTTGTGCACAACTTATTGTACTATTATTGTGTTTCTCTCCCAGGCTTTGTCACTTTTTATCTTTGGGGTGGAGTACGGCAAGGGGCGTTTTCATATCCTTACTTGTTTAGCTAATTCAAGAAAACGACTTTTGGGCTTGCTCACACTGCTAAATGATAAATAAGTGACTATCAAAATTTCTGAACTTTGGCAAACATAAGCTCTTACTTGTAAATGAAAAAAATCAAAGCTTCAATTCAATGTTGTATCAAGTGTACAGCTTATTTGGATTTAACACTGCAAAATTTAAAACGAGCAACCTTTTTTCTCTTTCTTTTGCTCTTCAAAAAAAAAAACAAAAATCAAAATTACTAATGCTAATGGACCGAACGGCAAACCGATATCGCTAGAGTTGGGCTAATTTTAGGCAAAAACAAAAAAAGGACAGTCAAAGGTATGGAGGTGTCGTTAGACCAACATTATGCTATGGAGGGTGATGTGCGTAGCATAAGGACCCCCTTTGGCCATCACGAGGCGTTACAAGCTGGTAAAGTGGGAAATTTCTCCCCGTCTAGTGACAGGATCTGGTCTTTTGATGTCCGCTAGATTGCTAGATCGGGTATACAAACAGCTCTGTAGCCAAAGGGTGCCACTTATGACAAGCTTGCAACGCCACCTAGTACAAAAAACATTAATTTTTTTAAGCCCGACTCTGGTGTATGTCATGTCGAAATTTCAAACTTTTTGGCAAACACAAACTCTTTATCTTATTTCAAACAATCAAAATCAAAAACACTAATGGACCGAACGGCAACCGAAAGTTCTCTTTCAGATTGACTTTCATAGATCGGCGCGGGTAAACTGTCAATGCTGGCTTGGGCCCGACTCCGCACTTGGTAGGCAATGAAGCCGGTGCGGGAATTAGTTTGCCCGTCATTGCAATGATTGTCGCAAGATATAACATGCCAGTGCCACGTTCTTGGGAAGGGCGACACTTCTCTATTGAGACGTCCGAATACACCTTTGAATAGCTTGCCGCCCGGTGCCGCGGCAAGTATCGGGGACTGGCATGACAATGCTTGTGGAGATACTGATCTTGTCAATTTGAAAGTGAATTTGGCTTTTACTTCTTCCTATATTTTACTCTTTAACATACTATTTGGCATTAAAACGATCAGCGTGGGTCAAGCGTTAATGATGGCTAAAGCCCGACTCTGTGCTCAGTAGGCAATGACGCTAGTACAGGGAATTACTTGGGCCCATCATTGCTATGATTGTCTGCAAGGTTTAACATCCCAGTCCCACGTTCATTGGAAGGGCGACACTTCTTATTGAGACGCCCGAATAAAACCTTTGAATAGCCTTGGCCGTCCGAGTGCCGCGGCAAGTATCGGGGACTGGCATGACAATGTCTTGTCGAGATACTGATCGTTCAAAATTCAAAATACTTCTTCTCCATTTGGCACTCTATCCCAAATTTCTGTAATGCAGCCATGGTCCAGTATAAACATCGGTGAATCTCAATGTAACTACATTTAGTAAACAACTACATTGAATTCTCAGATGGTGATACTTGGAAACATGACGGTGGCAAGCCCGTTAAATGCAGAGCACGAAATTTTGGTACTGTACATTTTTCTAAAGGTGTATTGCGATGCTGAAACGAATACGTCGCTCGTACCTCAGGCCGATGCTGATTAGCTTTTGATTGAAAACGAAATGTCATTCAAGCTTGTAATTTGGACACAATATTTTTACATGCCAAAGAGCACAGATGCCTAATTAAGAAAAGCTATATCAATCGACAATGATTTAATTGTAAAGCAAAGCAATGGGCATTTTGAAGGTATTCATGTAAAAAAGGGTTGTTTTTTTAACGCCAAGTTTGCACAAACGATCCTTCTGTTAAGGGATACAATATCCAACATGAACTGATAAATGCATTTGGTTTTTTCATAATGTATCTTTTTACTAAATTCTGAAGAGCGAAATCATAGTGACTTTTTACTATATGCTAGTATCTGTTAATGAAAGTATTTCAAACTGATGGTCAATTGTCTACTCTGGATCAAATTATAAGTCTCAAGTTTGAGATCGCATAGTATCATGATAAGTGTAGGGAGTAGTGGTTAAACCTGAATTTCAGAATTAGTAAAAACAAAGCAAAGTGGTATGTTAGCATTTTATTGCCATCATGATAAGACAAGAAGGAATAGCATCTCTCAGTCATTTAGTCTGTCAGTCTCATTTTACACCGATTTTACTTTTGTCTTGCAAAAAGAAGCACTTTCCCTTAGCTTTATCTTATGTGAACAGTCTTTACAAAAGGTGTGTCCGCAAGGCACTAGTGTGTGATCTTTTCTCGGGTGAATAGACATATTATCATAATAACAGTCGTCTCTTGCCTCTTTCTTAGCTTTTGAAAGTTCTCTTATGACCACCAGCATCTCATTTTCCCTCTTTTCCCAAGCCGTTTCGCTCAATGCATGCTGGTAACCGTTGATGAAGGCCTCGTGTTTAAGGTTTCCGCTTGTGTAATCCTCGGATGCCTCTTATCGGACTTTTCGATTTCAATAGTCATGGTCGGGCTGATGATATCTGGCAACTCTTCACTTTCGTCGTCGCTAATCATGATGGTTTCTGTAAGTGCAATCTGTTTCTTCGCTTTGTCCATATTATCTGAAACAGAAAATAAAAATAAACGAACGTCAGTTGAACCTTTTACAAAAAATTACATTGTCATTCAACAAGTTGAGTCGGTATTTGTCTAAAACGAAAACGTATAAGTATCGAGTTCAATTTCAAATTCAAACTCTCAAATCTCAAAGTGTCAACTCAAACCCAAATTTTATCCCTCAGCAAGCCTTGATGCTCCAAGAGAAATCTCGCAGCGCTATTACATCCGACATATCTTTTTTCGGTTTTGCCGCCTCTTGATTTCGTTTTCCCACAAGTTAAGTTTCGATAGCGCCGACATGCTACTCTTGAATAAGCAAAGGGCTCGTCCATGATCCCAAAATTGGGTACAAGTTACGACGTTATCGATATTCTGAATCAAGTGCTGGGCCCTTTTTCACTATGCCTCTTCGCTTGTATAACACAAATGTTTCCATTGCTTGTTTGGGCGGCTCTTTGTCATTATGTGCTCAGTAATTCTACGGCTGATCTGTTCATCATTCTGATACAGAATGAGAGTTTAAACCATCCGCAAACGCTATATCTAGCAAGAATTGTTTCGACCAATCAGAACGGTTTGCTTAAACCACGCCTACTTTGTATTAACCAATCAGAAAGCAGATTAATTGAAAAAAGTTATTTTTTGGTGCAGTACCGAGGAAATCGACACTTGAGCTTTATTCCGTCGAATGTTATCATACCGTAAACACGCATACAAACTTTCCTACAACTCATCGATTTTACAAGATGCTTGCGAATATCATCAGCATCGAAACACTGAGACAGAGGTCTCAAACTCTCGACATGCTGTTAACGCACAACGATATATACAATAAGACAGAGAAGATATTGTTTGCTCGGGGGAAAGTCATGAACAGTACCTGCGAGAGCAAACTTGACGGATTTCTGAAAGAAGGGGGCAATTGAGCAATATCACAAACATTCGTAGTGGACTTGTCGAATCCAGTGGGTGAACTTTGATATTGTTGTGTCAAGGATTGATACTAGAATTCTACTTGTTCTACTAGACTATTATGCTGTAGACACATGGAAAGACGAATCGTAAACTTTGTTCTAAGAAATAAGAGGCAAACTGGATCGTCTTCAATGCCCCTTTTGCTCTTAAACATTTGCAGATCATGGCATTGTTGATAGATTACACAGAAGTAGATGCAAAACAGAATTAAAAGACCGATGCCACCATTTCGGTTCAACGAAAAAGCCTAGACGAAATGCAAGTGTTTCGGGGACATTTATGCAGCGATTGGCACTCGTAACCGCAATAAAAGTACATAAACTTGAATATTTGCCTTGTTGTATTTTAAAAGAACAAGAATGATTGTCACAAGTAATTTGCCCCAAAGCTGGCAGCCAGTAGCCCTCATATTTTTCAAAAAAATAGCCAAAACCCTAACCTCACCTAACCTCACCTAACTTTTCCTAGCCATACACCTGGGACCAGACACCACCAAAGCCGATTTCGTTTCGGAAAAATGTTCAAGACTGTAGGTAGATGCCAGTAATTTTCCCAAGGTTAGACAGTTAATGCCCCTCGTTACATGTTGTGAAAAAACATAAAGCTAGTTGATAATTTAGCCTTAAGTAAAAGTAACGGTATGTTATTACTGTGTTTATCGTTTTATCGCTAAGACAAATTTAGAACAACTTCACAGTTTTTTAACATTTTTTTTTAAACAAATTGACCTCGCTTAACTTAACCTAGCCCTTCATCGAGGACCAGATGCATCAAGAGCCGATTTCACTTTGGGTTTTATATAGACTTGTATAGGAAAAAGCTTTAAAAATCTTCTTGTCTGAAACCATACAATCTAGGCTTTTGATTTTTTGGTATAATGCATTGTCTAGTAGCCTTTACCAAAATTGTTCAAAATTAGCCCCTGGGATTAAAGAGGTCCTGCCCTGGGGTCACTGTAGTTATTATTTTGTTATACAGGAAAAATACTTCAAAAATCATCTGATCCTATTTCCAAGACTGTTTAATTATAATTACCTGATGACCCCAAGTAATATGATGTCACTTGACTGTGACCTTGACCTACTGACCTACTTTCTTGTTTTTAAGATTTCAGCCTGAAAATTTGAAAGACATACACCCGTTTGCACACAAAACATAAAACTGAATTTCATTGACCATGAATGTGACCTACTGACTTAATATTTTATCATCAGTTTGACATTTGAAAAAATGTAGCTCATATTACTCAGGTGAGCGATCCAGGGTCATCATGACCCTCTTTTTTTATACCATTACGCATTACTCCATTCTACATGTTTTACATGAGATCTATGAAATATGTATTTATTAATTCTGTTGTTTCGAGCAAAAATATATATATTTCCCTTCATGTATAATATAACTTTTAGCTCATCTGGTCAAAATTCCTTGACTATTGAAATACTTAACTAGAGATATCAATGTATTCTTTCCTTCATCAAGACTTTGTTGATATATAGAGCAAAAACAAAAACTGGCCATAATCGAAGAAATTAAGAGCAATTAAGAAATCCCTTACGCCCCAATTAACTAAGTAACAATATTGATCATTGCTGAAAATTTGAATAAATTATATGAAATTCAAGTCACAAGCACTTCTCTATATATCATATAGAGAAAAACAACGAAGGCCTATAATCCAGGAAATAAAAGAGCATTTACAAAAAAAAAAAAACTTCCTTTTTGCACAATTAGGCATCAATGTTGGTCTGCCAGCTATATTGAAAAACAGCGTTCCATTAATGCGAGCTACCACTACTTTTTGGGCTTTCCAATATACCTGCAGCCTGGAGGTAATAAATTAACTGTGCTTTATGTAATATTTATATACGACTGCCCGGGAAGTCATCAGTGTGATTTTTATAAGATACCAGACCCTGGAGGGGGGGTATATTAAAATTCGCACTGTCCGTCCGTGTGTGTGTGGGCGTGCGTGCGTGCGTCCGTGTAAATTCCCTTGTCCGGGCTGTAAAATCTGCTATCCATAAAGGGATTTGAAATAATTGGCATAGTTGTTCACCATAATGAAACGACGTGCCATACACAAGATCCACCCCTTGCTTCAAGGTAAAGGTCACATTTTAGAGGTCATAGGTTAACAGTGTATGTTGCGTGTCCGGTCCTAATTTTGGGCCATCCATGAAGGGATTTTGAAATAAACTTGGCAAAAATAGTTATCATAATGAGACAATTTGTCTTGCGCAAGACCCAGACCCCTAGCTTCAAGGTTAATGCCACATTGGGAAAGTCAAGGTTAACAGGGTCTGTTTCGTGTCCGGTTTATAACTCTGCCATTCATCAAGGGATTTTGAATTATTTTGGGCAGAAATGTTCCCAATAATAAGACGACGAGTCATGCGCAAGATTCGACCCTTGGCTCTAGGTCAAGGTCACCTTAGAAGTCAAGGGTTAATGGTCTGTTTGTGTCCGATCCATAACTCTCCCCATCGATGAAGTGATTTTTAAAGTTACTTGGAATAAATTTTCCCTATAATGAGATAACATGACATGCGCAAGACCAAAACCCCTGCTAGCTCCAAAGTCAAGGCCACACTTAGAAGTCAAGGTTAACATGGTCTTTTTTCTTGTCTGGTTCATAACTCTGCCATTTATAAGGGATTTGAAAATAATTTGACAAAAAATGTTAACCATTATTGAGAAGGTGTGTTGGGGCTTATGACCCTGGTCTCTCGGATCAAGGTCAAGGTCACAAGGTGTTTCCTACCTAAACTATTCTGGCATTTTTTTTTTTGCGCAGACAACTTTTGCTTTCGTGGGCACGCTTCTGGGGCATTTGTCACAAATAGCGCCCAGCCCTTGTTTGTGTTAGAAAGTGGGGAAAAAACGTGAACTTTTCTTTTAATGCTGCTTCAAAATAGATAGAAAACGAATAACAACAATATGTCTATTTAAGAATTTGTAATGTTCAGCCATCTGCATGAATTTGAAGATATTGAGCAGTAACGTGCTGTAGACCAGTTTTGACCGACTGTTTTAATTGCCAGTCATGTAAAATAGTATTATGCAAATCTATAAGGGGACCATTAAAAATCCGACGAAATATCCATACAGACGCCGTCTGTATAAACTTGCAAAAGCAATCTGTTATCTCACGTTATTTGGTCCAGAGATCTGACAATCCTGACAGTTACCCGTGATTTCTTGCAGGTGCTGCCAGACCAATTATGCCGACGTCTGGATTCTAGGGTTGTGCAAAGCAACTGCTGAACTATTTTACAAACCCGTACACATCATCACGCACTCCAAAGATGCGAAAAAACTGCCGCGGTTTGAGGTAGAGTCCGAGTTGTCTGTTCGGCGAATCAGTTCAGCCGATAACAATAGGTCCATCCGGACGTCACTTTGTTCCCTTGTAAAAAGTAAGTTGATTAGGAAATCATGTAATTCAAATCACAAAATTATACATTTAAAACAATGAAAGACCCCGATATTTGTGAACAAACCCCTTATTATTATAATTGACTCCTGGTATGAATTCCCGGGTCCTTAGTTTGTCTCCCTTCGCACGTTTTTACTGGGCAAATAAGTAAAAAAAAAATGAAAACGAATCTCTGATGTCATGTAATAAGATACAAACAATGTACTTAATACTGAATGACTTGCTGGTCAATAGTCAGAATTATTACATACTCGTTTCTATTCCCCGAACCGGAGACGTCAATATTTTTTGGGTGCGCGACTTAATTTAGTGTGTGTCGTTGCATTAATTCTTTTAATAAGTTCTTTTTTGTTAATGCTGTTGAACAAATTCATGATACTTACATTACAGTTAAACGTGTAGATACGAGTACGTTATGTAATAAACAGGTTATTTAATATGCACTCATTCTTTAGCGGAAGAATATTGCGCCACTAAAGTCGCGCAGCATTTCCGCTAAATTTTAGGTCATAATGCAGTAATTCGGTCAAAAATGTGCTTCCGTGGTGTAGTCGAAAGAAGTCCCTAATAAATAGATCCTAATTTTTCCATTTTTCGCGCATTTGCGCGTAAATCGGGGGCCCAATGGACATTATTTCACTCGGGGAAATGAATTTTACATAAAATGGACACTTTTCTTTGCAAATATTCGCTGTTTTCGAGTTGTTTCCCATGAAACGAAATTTAGGGTTTATTCTGCGGCCCGCTTTCTGAAATGCGGCAATATGAGGGTGCCTGATTCAGTTGACTTGCATTTCACTGCTACTATTCAACCCCTTTTCTTTTCGTTTTCTTGAAGCAAATGTATGGATATCTTGTGGAAAATAGGTCTAGGACGGAGGTGAAAATCTAGAACTGTAACAAAATTGTTCTGAAGTAGCTGAATTTTATATGAAACAAAGAACAATTTCTTTTATTGGTATATAGCCTAAAGAACCCGATACAAAGCTAATATTAAAACCTATAATTATTGGTAATTCCCATTCCTTTGAACTTTCGGCAATTAGTATAGGTTATAGATCATTTATTGACTTTCTAATGCAATAAGTTTGCTGAAACGGAGCGTAGAGTAGTCAAACTTTGATGAACTGAAGTCTGTGTAATTTTTTTTTTTAAGTTAAGTACTAAACACTTAATTGGACGGCAACTCGACCATTAGTTAAGCTATTTGTCTTAAGTACGTCAAATCCCGAGCATAGTTTTGACTATTGACGGGTAAGTTAAAATTTTTAAAAGACTCCGTATAATATGTCCTAACGCATGCATAAATGTGGTAAATAGACTGAATAGTACTAATAATGACAAGACCTTCAGTCACTACTAATAAAATCATTAGAACCGCTGCTAGAATTAATTGAACAATCGGTTTAGAGTAAAGGAAATAAGTGCATTCACATGCTTTGTTTTTTCTTAAATTTTTCCCAACGAACGTCTGAAAAGGGCGAAGTTTTCCATTGTAAGCGAAAACAGTTATCAGTACTCCACAAACGAAAAGAAAAAAAAGAAACTAAAACAAAATAATCTCGACTTGTTTTAAAACACACTAGGTCGAGAGGCATGTTGCCTTTTCTCATTTTTACGACAGTAGTCTTCTAGTAGAGTCGCTAGAGTAGGCCCTACATAGCAATGGTATAAACAAGAGCCGTCATATCTTGCAGCTGTCTGGTGGATGGGATGGACTTCTCGAATGAAGCTGCAGATTTCCTTCACTCGATTAACCTAGCTTCGACTTTATTGTGATCTTCATGGTTCTGTATCAAGGTCTTTGTGCTTTGTCGGGGAATCAATGTACAACTACAAGAAAAGGCAACCGATGTGTATGATGCTTTTAAAAAGGTATTTCATACTTTGTATTATTTTATTTTTCGCTGTATACATGCACATTATCTCCGTTATGTATGTACATGTATGTCATAAAATACAATAATTATATTTGTAAAGTATCTTTTTTTTAATCATTGTTTTTCATAGTTAACCCACCAGTTTTACTGGATTCTGTACCAGTACAAACCTCACTCCTCAACTTGAACGATGAATCAGAGTTGGAGGACGAATGATTTCAGACACAATACCTTTAATCAGTCCTTGTGGAGAACATACGTCTCGCTCTTTGTCCAAACTCGAACCTTGCAAAACGTAGATCTGCGCCCGCTTTACTGAGCAAAGTGGGCGTTCTGGCAGCTGCTATAGTAAGGTACGAGGGCAGTAATTCCCCGGTTATGCCCTCAGTTGTCCGCTCGAATGTGTCCACATCAACATATAGTGCCGTTTTTTCCGCCTAGTAATAAAGGCCACTATCATGCAAGATACAGCTTTATAGATGCTTGATTGAAACCGATGATTTTAAGACTACGTGCTTCCAAGCTGCTGGGTAAGATGAAAGTAAAACTAGGTATTCCTGATGTTTACATACCCTATAGTCAGTCACGCGACCAGGTTACGTTACAGTATGGTAAACCCCATACAATATTTGTTATTTTTATCTCAACTATACGAAGTATGGAGCTAGTCGACCCAGCGTCGGCGTCGGCGTCCTTCTGCGTCCGCACTTTAAAGTTTAAAGTTTTGATGCACTTTCTCTTTAACTTTATAGTTACTCGATTGATTTGTTTCAACTTATATAGTTATTCCTCATCATCACCCACATAAAATGGCAAAAGGGCCATGACTCTTGCACCAATATGTCAAGAATTATCCCCATTTGACTTAGAATTTCAGGTTAAAGTTTGGTGCACAGTCACTCTATTTCATTTATTACTAATAGAAATGGATTTGATTCAAATTTCAAATAGTTGTTCCACATCATCACCCACATCATATGACACAAGGTCCATAACTCTGGAACGAACCAATTTTCAATGAATTATGCCCCTTTTTATTTAGAATTTCAGGTTAGTTTTGGTGCACTTTCACTCTATTTCTGTTTTTACTAAATGGATTTGATTCAAACTTAAAACAGTTGCACCACCTTACCATCCACACCACAAGGTCCATAACTCTGGCAGCAATGTTTCATGATAAATGCCCTTTACTTAAATTTAAGGTTAATTTTGATGCATTTTCCCCCATATCTCTTTTATTACAGGAGGATTTGAATTCAGAGTTAAAATATTTTTTTCGGTATCATCATTCGAACCAAAGTACACAGGGACCATAACTCTAGCGCCAGTTTTCATGAATTATCTCCTTTTTACTTAGAATTTCAGGTTAAAGTTTTGGTGCACTTTCACTCTATCTCGGGTATTACTCAGTGGATTTGATTCAAACTTTAAACTTTAAGAGTTGTTACACATCATCACCCACATGTATGACACAGGTGCATCAATCTGCCACCAATTTTCATGAAGTATTCCCCCTTTTTGCTTAGAATTGACTTATTTAATGTTTTAAAACAACTTATCTTCGTCTGTCTTATTACTTAATTCGTTTGACACAAACATAAGCTATTTGTCAAATAACTTCCATCCACATTGGAGTCATTGAACACTTCAGCTTCCTCAGATGTGCCATTTTCACTAACCAGCATCGAAATAGTCAAGCGCGCTGTCTCATGTGACAGCTCTTGTTTGATTGCCTATAGACAGCCTTCAGGATAAGGAGAAATCTCGCTAGAAATGGGTGATAAAACTTATTATGAATGGTTATTTTATGTAGAGAAATTTTTGTTTTTTTTTTTGAGTTCTGACCCAAAAAAGCTACAAATGAAGATGCGTATTTATATTTGTTTTACTTTCGTGGACAGACAGGTTGCAACATGAAAGAGATGTACAATGCCTTGCAAAGAAAATCATCCAGAACTTCCTGACTGGGTTTTTGGGAGGCCATATCGCATGACGAAAGGGTAAATATAATTTCGTGTATTTCAAAGAATAACGAAGCGTTCCAGAATGCTTGCATCAAGAATCAGTACGCGTAGCAAAATGAAATAGTACTGAAGTACTGAAGTAGTAATAGATGTGTTACGCGCAATATATAAATCTGAGCTTGACAACAAACACGTGGGGATGCGTACTCCGGATATTGCCATTTTGTGATAAAGGGATTGTCCGAATACGTGAATGATTTTTGTCAACAAGGTAAAATAAAATTCAATTTATACTCTATTTTACTACTTTAGAAAAAAGGGACTTTATATTTTGTAACCAACTACTGTGAATATGCTTTCATAGCGTAACATGAGGCAATCTTAAATTTGGGAAAAGCTAAAATTTATGGTAATATGACTATCATTTGATAAATGCTTGCTGTGTACATGTTCTTGATATCGTCCGCCTATTGCCTTGCGGGAAAACTCCGATCATACGACTTATTTAGTTAGTACAAAGAAAGATGTGTAAAAATTTTTAGCTTTGCCAATGTTCAAAGAACGGAGGAAATCGGCCATAATGGCCCCCGACGATGTATGTGTATAATTGACCTGTATCACATTTTATTGTTCTGAGTGACGTTGACTTATCCCCGAGTTTTATAGAATAAATCTTCAAATTATCATTTTTTAAGTATAAAAACAGTAATGTAAATTTTGGCCGTGCAGATACGTAATGTTTTTACATTGATATTTATACCGTTTACTTTGTTGGGAAAAATATGTAATAAACTTTAAATCGTAATTCTCGGGAAATAATGCTAAGTATGCAATAAGTTTTAGCTGGACTTTCGAAGTATGGAGAGCTGTCCTACTCGACCCGGCGTCGGCGCCGGTGTCCTTCCGCGTCCGCACCTTGGTTAAGTTTTGTGCACTTTCTCTTTATCTCTGTAATTACTTGGTGGATTTGTTTCAAACTTAATTAGTTATTCCTCATTTACTGCACATCATTGGCACCCTGCTACCAGTACCAAAATGTAATTTAGAGACCCCCAGCTGTTTGTATACGGCGGTGTTCACGAACCACCATGATACACAGAGCGCAATTCGCGGAAAGACCAGGTTTTAAAGAGTACACACTGTTATTTAATCTTTGAAAGAAAGTGACAAAATAGATGAATACATAGCTTTTAATAAGTTTGTTTGCCGAGGGAAAGTTTCCTTTAGTATAAATTTTTCCATCGACAACTTGGTAATATGAGGTATAGTGAAAAATACAAGTTGTTTTGGAAAAACCCGGGTTGAAACTCTTCTAAAGATTAAAACAATTATACAATTACTGCATAACAGAAACCCATTTCTGCGCTAAAACTAAGAGGAAAGAGAAAAGCCAGAAGACGAGGTTATTGACATTAAAGAAGCAACTTAGTTACTGCATTTAATGTGATAAGAGAAAATTACTGCCACAGAAAAGACTGGACATTGATTTCTGAATTGTTAAGTAGGTTTGTTGTGGCAGATTTATTTTACAAACATTATTTGACTAGAAATATTTTAAAAGCCAGTTTTACTTTGGTAAAGAACAAATAATCATGTTCGTTAAAATATTTATTAAACAAACTTGAACGTAAACACAAATTCATAAAAAAAAAACAAAGATCAAAACATTTTACATTCAACAGTAGAATACATGCATAAAATCGGAATGATCTTAGACAATTGTTATATGTTTTAAAGTGATAACATTCTTACCTTGACAAGAAATATACTAGTTTGACCAAAAGGGAAGTTGGTCACATAAAAGTAAAACGAACTGTTTGCATAGAAATGACATAACTTGTAACTGAATTGTGCAAAATATATTCTAAGTATAACCAATAGGTACTGTTTGCTCAATTTCATAAGCTGTTGTTTCGTATGAAACAAGTAGTGAGCTGATTGCCTTTCAGAAAATGTAAATAAAATAAATATAATGCAACAAAAATAACTTTGATTTTACTTATTATACATGTCAGTTTTCTGATACGTTACACAAGAAATTTAGAAATTTTCAAGTGAAACTAGATGGTCTATGAAGTTCGTACATCTAGTTAAAGGGGTGTAATGTTCTGAGGAGAACTCCGTAAATGTTCAAAGCCCCCTTCGACTTTTAACCTTGGGGCTGTTGGCACCGAAATCAGTAGGGTTTCATTGTCCAAGGCTTATGTCTTAGTGAAGTTTAAAAGGCAACAGGGGTTACATACTTGCATGTTTATTGTTCTTATGAGAGGAAAGCATTTCAACACTTGAGGATGTAGGAAAGAATTTTTTCTAACGTTAAGAATTTTTTTCATACTCTGTCAGCTTGAAGAACATCAGTTTCCAAGACAAACAAGAGAAGAAAAAACCCGGTCCCCCGAACTCGTTTTACTTTTACAGGGCAATATTATCCCGTCACATGACTGAAATACTGTCCCAAAATGGCGTTAAAACCCAAAACAAAACAAAAAAACAGGGCATTTCTTCACCCACTGTTTAAAGCATTTCTGAAATTTTTTTTAAAATCGAAAAGTGGGGCACTTATAAAACATAATATCCCTTTTTATAGAGATTTCAGGTCTTACAGGTTAATATGAAAAAAGGTGATGTCAGATTATATAAGCATAAATGTCACTTAGAAATCACTTTCTTTTTACAGTTGACATAATTACCTCACCCACTTTATTTCCAATGGAAAAAAAACGTATTTAGATCTACAAAAAAAAAATTCTGACGGTAGGATTTTCACACTTTTGCACAATTTTGCATTTGATAAAGATGTTGCTCATTGCAGACTTGAAGCGGTCTTCTGCATGCGCATGTCCGGAAGTGATTATCAGTTCGAGCGCACTGCAAAAATACGCAAATTATTGCATGTTCGCACGCATTTAGTGTACAATATGTATAATATACTGACTAAAGGTTAGGTTAGTATTACCATGTTACAAAAAAATTCATTAAGGACCCTTTTTTTTCAAAACGCTATGTATTGACACGCATTTAAAGGGGATATCTAAAGCATACCCTTTTTTAACATGTTTATATATAAGGTCGGACAACTCCAGAGATGCCGAGAACGGCTGGTCGTCGGAAGAATCGACCCCAACGCCTCTGGGAAAAAGAAGAAAACGCTGTGTCTACATTAAGATCGAATCCATCCTACTACAGGACACCCCCGCAATACCTTTCATAGATCACATTTTGGTAGGTGGGACCTCCGGTATTTGGTAAGTAACGTGTAATCGTGGAGCAGAAAAATGCATGTATCATATGTGCCAAAAATATGTTGTGTATACGTATTGACCATTTAAGTTATAAAAGACAAAGAATAATTAATAATCGGTTAAGATGTAAAAATGGGGGGGTAGTGGTCTTTTGTTTACCCTAGATGAGGTTGTAAAGTACAAAACTTTTGCCTGTTTTTGTATAGTTTTTCACTTTTGTGTCGTTCAGTCCCAAAAGTTTCCCGGTT